>NW_026057580.1:80764260-81064260 GCF_023721935.1 Panthera uncia | reverse complement strand
TCAACTTAAAGATGTGGTTCCATCCAAAGCCACACTGTATAGATGGGGATTTGAGTAATGACCTGCTGACAGGGCTTTCTTACAGGAGGGCTCAGGCAAATAGAGATCATAAGGCTAGGGGGTCAGTCATCTGAGGGAACCAAGGAAGGTATAACCAGGTGCTACTCTTCTGATGCAGACAGTAGGAGATGTAACACTTAGAAGAAATTAAACGCATAATAGTAGGCTGAGGAAATGTTTTATTCTTTATCTTTATAATGCATGAATGCCCTCATATGTCTTCAGCATGTCATGGTAAATTATCTTGGTTGAGAAGTATAGGGAGGAGGAGAAACAGGAGGAGGGGGAGGAAAAGGAGAAGGAGAAAGGAGTCTTCTCTGCTTATCCCTTGTTGGTGTAATGGGTAGTAGAATGTGGTATAGAACAGTGGTTCTCAAACTTGAACAAATGTCTGAATCATTTGGAGGACTGGTTAAACACAGATTGCTGGGCCCTGTCCAGAGTCTCTGATTCAATAGACTCTGATTCAATTGAATCTCTGATTCAATATGCCTATCAGAGTCATTTTTGATGCCCAACTCAAGGCATGAGTAATAACTGAAGTCTAGTCCTGAGCACTGGTACTGGCTTGTGTTAGCCAGAGAGGAATAGGGTTCTTTTGATAATGTGCTCACCTGGAAAGGAGTTCCTTTTTTTTTATGCACAATGTGCTTTATATGCTAGAGGGGGCCTTGCTGAAAACAACAGAAGACACACACACAGCACATGTTCACATGCATGTATGTATTTATGTGTGTATTCATAGACACACATGCATATTTATATATGCATTTATACATGTATTTATGTATATGTTCTCTTATCTCTGAAAATACCTATCTTAGAGGGTGTTTATACATATATATATGATATATATCATATAGGTGTGTGTGTGTGCATGTATGTATTCTATTATCACATAAAAATCCTACCTTAGAGGTTTTATACTCTGTTTTATGGGTAAAGAAAATGAAAGTTTGGAGCCAGAAATTAAACCACTGTAGTTACACAACCAGTAAAAGGAAACAATGGAATTCTGATATAAGTTTTCTTTCTGCCACAAAATTCCTTTTCCTACCATCACCTAAGGTGTTGCTACCAGACATTAGTAATTTGTCTTTCCTACCACCATGAGGGGGTTGGAAACCCAGAAGTTCTGAAGGATAGAGACAAAAACAATAAAAACACTAAATGATAACCCAGCCTTCTCATTACAGTAGGGAATAATTTAGGAACAGACTTGTGATCCCAGATCACTGAAGAACTGTAAGGTTTAACCAGTTACATACATCTTTCCTCATGAAGTAAGTTGGTTGGTTGATTTGTCCTTAAGTAAGCTTGGTTGTGTTTGCATTCCATAAATACAATTAAAGGGAAAGATTCCATTTGATTTGTGCTTCAAAATATAAGTACCAATCCATAATACATAGAATGAACTTGGTTTAGAAATATAGACCATAAATATAAATGAAAGGAATCTTTAAAATAATCCCAGTTCAAGGTTCCTGAACCCTTAGTTCACGAAACCAATGGATCCTTAGGTTTCCATGAAGTGGCTTCAAAGACACAAAGAATTTTCCCAAAATAAAAATATTTTGGCATATGTAAAATTTTTCTGAGAAGTTATTCTGTAGATTTTATCATTTTCTCAAATTTGGCCACGATCTAAAGATTTCAACTGTGCATCCCCTCCAACTACCCCCTTTTAAAAAATACCAAAGATGTCACACATTTAGTTAGTAAGTACAAGGTGTACTTAGGCTCAGTGACTCTAGTCTGGTGCTCTTGACATACCCTAGCATGACTTCCAATCTAAAATTGCCATAGCCTGTGCTAGGCTCTTGAGCTGTTGAAGATCTCATGGCAAAATGCTGGGGAATTGTCTGTAGTTTTAATCACTATTTTGATTTTTTAAATATGGATGTTGGTTATAAAATATTGAAAAGACATATCACTATCTAATTTTAGTTGATTTATATAGAACATTATTTACAGTATTTTATAAAATCATTTATTTTTAATATCTTTTTTTGCTACTGTACACAGTTTTTATTTTCTTGGAGAATCTAAAGAATCAAGACTCTCAGGTGGTTTCTAGCTCTGTCCTTATATATATTTAAAATACAATTTTATAAACTGTGATAAAATATAGAGTCTATATTCTTATTCCTAGTTTATCTTACTTATTCATATTTATTTTTATTCTACTACATGCCATTTTTTTCTGAACTTTTTTTTTTCTAAATGAGTACAAACTAAACAGGTTCCTCTTATTTCTAGCTCTGATTTAAGAAGTCAGACGTTTAAACTATGTTTACTTTATTAAAAAAAATTAATGTTTATTTATTTTTGAGACAGAGACAGAGTGTGAGCAGGGGAGGGGCAGAGAGAGAGGGAGATACAGAATTGGAATCAGGCTCCAGGCTCTAAGCTGTCAACACAGAGCCTGATGAGGGGCTAGAACTCATGAGTTGTAAAATCATGACCTGAGCCAAAGTCAGATCTTTACCTGACTGAGCCACCCAGTTGCCCCTAAACTATAATTACTTTAAATTAGAAATAAGGGTGTTAAGATATGTCTTAAGGCTCAGAGTTGAAAAGATAAGCTATAATGCTATTTTCACTATATTTTATGGTTTGATTTGCTCTTTATCTGCACATAATGTTTTGTGACTCAATTCCCACATTTCATGGATACGATTAGCTCTTAGTGAAATGTTTGACACATAGATGCAAAATACACTCTCTTTCCTTTTTCTTCCATGGCTATAGCATATGAAGTGATCTTGGCAAAAAATAAAAATTCACATGATTTAAACTTGATAGATCCAGTGCCATAAAAGCCTTTTACAATGATGCAGTTATAATTTATGTTAGTATGATTGAACTGTACTTTGCATACTGCATTTCTTATAGAGTGTAGCTGATTACCATTATTACAGTTATTAAAAACTCATTATTATTCCTATTAGAAAAAAAAAACAACAAAAGAACATAAAGGTAAACTGCTGCCATATCAAACTATTTGATCATATACGACATACTTGTATTTCAACAGAATCAAATGTTATATCAAAGTTGGGCATTTTCCTTCGTATTTATGAATCACAGGAGCCAGTTTCTAAGTATAGGAAAAATTCCTAATTTTCTTGAACACACTTACAAAATTAAATCAGTTCTGAGGGTGACAACTGTTACTTTTCCCTAGATGTTGCTTAAATATAGAATTAAAAGGAAAAAAACCCTCTCAAAGATTTAGTTTGTCAGAAAGTAAAACTCCCAAGAGTTCACTAGTCCACACAAACATAAAGTGAAGATTGGAGAAGCATGATTTGTGTGGCCTACCCTTTGGTTTAGTTCATGTTTTAAGTTGGACATATTTTTAGAAATTCAACATTTTAGATATCATTTATCACATTATAAAGGAATTTTGCTGTACATTTTAGAAATACATGGGACCAAAACTGTTTTTAGGGTCAAAAAGAAATCATTTAAACTAAAGTCTATTATGAAGTGTCAAACCATAATCAGTTTCAATTAGGCTCACACAGAATGTTAACGTAGTTCAGTCTTTGAAGGAATCGCTATAGTTAAAGATCTGTCTGCATGTTCATTATAAGTCTAATTTTTGAAAGGTTTATAACTCAGGCAGTTTAATTTGCTTTGGGAAGAGACTTGGCTCTCTGCTTTCTAACCCAGATACATTTTGGAGGGTTTAAAAATATGTATTTAAATTGCTTTGGTTTTTCATGATTTGGCCTTTGCTTCATTATTGCCCCCACCAACCATAAACCAATTTAGACATTTTTTTCCTAATCACTCCCTATCAAATGTTTTAATACTTCTATCTGTTTATATACTAAGGCTCTTTGGAAAGCCTCAAACCATTGTAAATAGCTAATTTTTTTTTTCATCTACCCTCAAAAAAACAAATTTTGCTTACTTGGGAGAAAATAGCACCCCTACTGAACACGTGTGATCTATAGAAACAAGACAGGTCTCTTGAGATCCACAGACTTCAAGATTTCTCTGATAATGAGTACATAAAGAAATTTCTCAAAGTCAAAGTAAACTATACAAAAATGCAAGTTCAGTAAGTTATAAGCTGAAAGGCTGACCACGGGTATGTATCTTAACAATATCTGTTCCTTTCTGTCTCACACACTCTTCTCTTTTCACATTGTATGCCTTTTGAATGTACTTGCAAACCTATAGACCTCAGCCTGAAGGAGCTGTTAAGAGTAGCTAATGTTGAACTCTTTATAGTTTTTTTTTTCTTTATAGTTGATGAGTGGTAAGTTGTAGCTGGCAGTAAGCCACCTGCTCACTAAATATTTTAAGCCCTGAAATGAAAAGCCTCTCAATATGCTATACAGACCTTCAAAAAAAAAAAAAAAAAGCTTTAGTACTTCACTTACACTGAATCAGCATTTAACAAGGTATGAGCAATGTCTATGCATTGTAATGAATGAAAAACCAAGTGACCTCAGAAGCTGGGAGATGGTGCCCAAATCTGAATCGCGTCCAAAATGAGTGTCTTTTTCCCTGCAATCTGGTTGATGCAGAATGCATTAGTCTCTCAGCACTGCACAGCTGTGATTCCATCTAAGGAGAGTAATGCTTACTGTTATGATTTTTGTCTTTGTGGTTTTTTGTTTTTGTTTTTTTAATGTTCTTTCTAATTGGGTTTAGTACCTTTATCTGAATTCAGTCTGCTACTTTTTTTCCCCCTTTTTCTTTCTAAAACAAAACAAAACAAAATAAACTACATACTAGTATCCTTTTACATGCCTGAACTGAAAAAAAAATACATTAACAGTAGTTATAATTTCTCCATAAGCTCTCAAATTGTATTCTACTAAATCTCAGTTAAACAAAAAAAATGAAGAAGCAGAATCACCATTTCGGAAAACATGCCTAGATTTTTAAAAATTTTCTGTGATATATTGATTTGAGCAAACAATTGATTCAAAAAAAAACTTAACATTTAAAACTTTCAGTTTTTAACCCTCTCCCATGCCAAGGTTTTTGACACTGACAGAATTCTTTCCACCACACTGCTGTGTAAAGGCCGGCATAGGGGACTTGCCTTTGCTGAGACTATACGGCAGGGCAAGCTCAATGAGATCACTTATTCCACCCTACAGATTGGTTGGCTGTTATCTGAATTCTTAAAATAACCTTTTTATTATTTATGGAAAAGTTTTAGATTTGCAGAAAGGCTGTGAAGATAGCACCCAGAATTCCTATATGTCCCCCAGCTGGTTACCCTGTTATTAACACCTTACATTATTAGTATGGTACATTTGTATCAATTTGAATATTGATGCATTATTTTTTAAATATTAATTTATTTTGAGAGAGAGAGAGAGAGAGAGAATGCTGAAGAGGGGCAGAGAGAGAGGGTGATAGAAAATCCTAAGCTGGCTCTGCACAGTTAGCACAGAGCCTGACGTGGGGCTGGAACTCAAGAACCATGAGGTCATGACCTGAGCCGAAATCAAGAGTGGGATGTTTAACTGATGAGACACCCAGGCGCCCCTGATCCATTATTATTAACTAACGTCCACACTTTATTCATATATTCTTAGCTTTTACCTAATATCCTTTTTCTGTTCCAGGATCCCATCCAGGGACCACATTATTTTTAGTCGTCAGAGCTCCATGTACTCTTCCAGCTGTCACGGTTTCTCAGACTGATCTTAACAATTTTGAGGAATATTGGTCAGATATTTTGTAGTATGTCCCTCAATTTGTGTTTCTCTATTTTCCTTATGATAAGACTGGGTAAGGTGTTTCGGGAGGAAGACCACAGAGGAAAAGTGCCATTTTCATCACATCACATCAAGGATACATGCCATCAACACAATGTATCACTGTAGCTATTAACCTTGATCACCTGACCAAGATGGTGATTGTCAGATTTCTCCACTGTAAAATTACTTTCTTACACATTTCCATACTGTATTTTCTGGAAGTAAGTCATTATGGGCAGTCTTCACTTAAAGAATGGATAGAGAGACTCCACCTCCTTGAGGGCATAGTATCTACAAATGTTATTTGGGATTCTGCACATGAGATTTGTCTGTTCACTCCAATCTATCAATTTAATCATTTATTAATATCAGTATGGACTCTTATATTTACTTCATACTTTGGGTTATAATCCAATACTGTGGTATTTATTTTGTTAAACTCTTCCAGCTTTGGCCATTTGGAGCTCTTTCTGTTGGCTTCTAGAGTCCCTTGACAAACCCTCATTTGTGTGTGTGTATGTGTGTGTGGGTGTGTGTGATTACTTTCTTACTTACTGGGTTACCAGATGTTCTAGGCTCATTGTGTATATTCCCTGCTGCAGTCCTAGATTCAGTCACTTCTCTAAGGAACCCGGGTTTCTTTTATTTGAGAATGTCATTTAAAAACAGACAGATGTGCATGCTGAGTGTACCATTTAAATCTTATGTGATAAATATAGCAGTGTTTTTAAACAGCATTATTTTCTGATCTGATAGTGCAACTAATATTAACATAAATGCCCTTATTTCAAAGCTCTTTCTTTTCACCTGTTAGTAGAGAGTACATTCAATTTAACTCCTAAAAAGCTTGGTTTTAGAGAAAAAATTCTTTGTGCTTTCTTGAAGAGAAGGGCAAACGTTCTGAGATGAACATGGTATTTATAACAAGAAACCTGTGTGCCTGGGTTAAAATTCTCCTCTTTACCTTTCATCCAATTACCACCAAAGCAGGTAATTGGCTTTGTGCTCCTTGCCTCAAAGGAAAAATGTGGTAGGACAGAAAGGTAAAATAACCTGCTAGTTTCCCTGGGCTTGTGTTCAAAGCACTGATGTTCTTTATAAAAGGATAATTATGGACACTTTTAGGCAGTTTTGACCAGATCATAGGAGAAAACCCTGGATTCTCTCCCTCGGAGAGAGAAGGAGAGAGAGAGAGAGAGAGAGAGAGAGAGAGAGAGAGAGAGAGAATTTTGGAAGATTAGGCAGGGGCAGCACTATTGGGGAAGTGCCAGACAGGTAATTCCAAGCTGTCAGGATTATATGCAACCTTGCAAAAGATTCTTGGCTCTCACAAGTAGTACAAAATAGAAGAAAGCCTACCAAACTTGAGGAGGCCTTCAGAACTGGGAAAAATAGGCATCTCATTAGGCCACTGACTGGATCAGATGACCCAACCCTCTCCTCCTCCTCACTACCCTGACATTGTGGAAGACTCTAGGGATAGAGGAGGCACTTGGCCTGGGCCATAAACAGAAGCTTGGAGTTAGAAAGTTGAGCTCTGGAGCACTGATGCATGTTTCTAGCTCATTTGCATTTGTGGACTAAGACTCATACCAAAAACACCTCTTCTATTTTCTTTCCTTTGGTTAAGGATTAGAGCAAATCAACCACTCCTTAAAAGAGCTTTATAAGGGATGTCTTTTAATTCCTTGGGATATCTGACAGAAGAATTAATGCAGAGTGGTACAGCTCTTTCGTTTCTTCTTCAAGATTAGCTAATTGTGGTTGGAAGTCCAAGACCCAGTATTTAATAAAGTGCTCTCAGTTCAAAGAGTGACACTCTGATTAAGGCAGTTGAGTATGTGGTTAAGTACACAGATTCTGATGTTGTCAAAATAATTACAGTAAACAGAAAGCTGTCTAAACTCATATCCAGGGTCCGACATTTCCATGAGCTGTGTGACCTTGGGTGTGCATAGGAGATATAAAATAGGGGTACAAACAGTTCCCACATCACAGTATTGTTAAAGGGATTCAGAGAGTTCATATCTGCAAAAAGGTTAGACCATAGTAAGCAAAGAATAAGAGATTAAAAAAAATAAGTGACTGGTGCTATAATGATTTGGTGCTGTCTTTAGATATATTCCTTTGTTACCACAATGCATAGAGCATTATTTTAGAAAAGGAAGCTTGTCTGAGAAATTTAAAGTCCTAACACTGACTATATTTAATTGGTTTCTAAACTTGATATTTGAGAATTTCGATTATATTTTTTGCTTCTTATTGCTTTAGCAAATGAGACTATGCTTTAAACATGTCTGTCAAAAATGAAAAGAGTATATTTTTTCTCATGTTCTCAAACGCATGTACACACACACACACACACACACACACACACACACACACCTCTGGGTTCCATAAAGCAAGACAAAACAAGTTTGGTTGATTTAAAACTTCCTTCAGCTTTCTGAATGAGATTCTAATGCAGCAGAATTTGACCAAGAGGCAGATGCTAGCCAAAGCTTAGCTTAATGAGAAAAACTATTTTTTTTCTTATAACATAAAGAGATATAGGAGTTTATTTCTTGGCTGAAATGATTTCCATATCTTGCCAATTAGGAGGTGCTTTGTTTTAAATTTCAAGGATGAGAAATCCTTTTCCTGTGCATTCTTTACACAAATAAACACACACACACACACACACACACACACACACAGACATATACACACACTCAGACACACACCCATGACATACACACACAATCACTTCAATATTTGGAAGCTCTATGAACAGGCATCTTCATATTCAGGAATTAGAAAAAGCTGTCTTCGCATAAATGTCTGAGAAGCCCTTTAAAAATCAGTGCTTTAAGTTTTTCAAACACTTATTTATTTATTTTTGGAAAAAAAGCAAGTACCTCATCAGTTCTCTCACAAAAATCTTCAAATGCTTTTGGGAAAGAAATGAATTTTTAAGTGTGTTCAGTCATACTCTATTCAAGCAAAGCACTGAGAAAAGTCTTTGAATCAGAACTACAGCTCACCATAATCTGGTTAAAATTATCTCCAGCACCACCTGTCATTATTAATATGCAGGAAAAGGAAAACTACCTTCAGTCTGTGAATATGGCCCATCAGCACGTCGGTACTCTGTCTTATCATAATGGCAGTTACGTTTTCAGGCCTTCTTGAACTTCATATAATCGCTCATGGTTTAATTTAAATGTGTTTTAAGGAACATTTCATTAGCATTTACATCTACTCGTGGATGAAAATCCACAGGTCTTTTACATTTTCTGTCTTTAGGTTCTCAAGCTTACCCATTTTGCTTGGCTTAAAAACAGTTATGTTGTTTTAGAATGTGATAATATGCTGTAGCATAAGTGCTAGAGTGTTAACTGTTAGACTTTTTTTTAGCAGAAATTAGAGATATGAGCCTGAAACCCCAGTCTTAAAAAACAACTCATACGGGGCGCCTGGGTGGCTCAGTCGGTTAAGCGGCCGACTTCGGCTCAGGTCATGATCTCGCCGTCCATGAGTTCAAGCCCCGCGTCGGGCTCTGTGTTGACAGCTCAGAGCCTGGAGCCTGTTTCGAATTCTGTGTCTCCCTCTCTCTCTGACCTTCCCCCGTTCATGCTCTGTCTCTGTCTCAAAAATAAATAAACGTTAAAAAAAATTAAAAAAAAAACAACAACTCATAATTAGAAGGAGACAGATAAAGTGAGGCCATCTTCTAATTCTGGTGATTTCTGATCATGTCAAAATCAGTTAGGTTCCATGTCTAATACCCACTTCCTATGGTCTGAGAAGTCCACGGACTTTCAAACAATTTACTTTAGGAACATTCTGGAATGTTGTAGTCTAGAACAATGCATTGCTTGATGTCCAAATGGGTCCAAAGAACCATGAATCTACTCGAGCAAATTATATATATGGACAATGACAATAAAATCTTCTAGATAGGAATAGGAAATACATATCACAGGGCCCAAATAGTTCTATTGCTTATAATTTGTAGGCATAGTGACTGAAAAAGGTTATGTCAGAGAAGCTACTTTGATACCTACAACACTTATCAAATATTTAACATCTAGCATGTTAACACTTGTCATTACTCTTTTTGCCTTCTTTAAAATATGCAGTTTTTTTCATTTTTAAATTGAAAGTATATATGTGCATATAGTGTTTGCATGTACACACACACACACACACACACACTCTCCTAGAACAAAACATCTTGAGCATAATTATCAAATTTTTGAGTGCTGGAGGTGACTGTGTTTGTAGAATCACTTTGCTCTCCCAAATTGGACAGGAGATGCATTAATCAGCTTGTATGGCATGTGCATGTATGGTACAGCCAAATTCCAGTAGAAGCAAGCTCAGAGGGTGTTTGTTTTAACATAGTCTGTGCTGATTTTGCCCAATTTCTTTACTTCTTTTTCCTTCTTTGTGATAAAGAACTTAAAATGGCTTACAAGGGGGAAAGAGCCTCTAAAATGATGAAATTTGGCAGATACTATCTTGAACAGGTTGAAATATTTTATTTATTTATTTATTTATTTATTTATTTAAGTTTGTTTATATATTTTGAGAGAGAGAGAGAGAGTGAGACAGAGAGAGAGTGAGAGAAAGTGGGGGAGGGGCACAGAGAGAGAAAGAGAATCCCAAGCAGGTTCTGCACTGACAGCACGGAGCCCAAGGCGGGGCTTGAATTCATGAACCATGAGATCATGTCCTGAGCCAAAACCAAGAGTCAGAGGCTTAACCAACTGAGTCACCCAGGCCCCCCAAGATTGTTTTATTAAATTCAACTCTATACTTTGGCTCTTACTAATACACAACAATGATTTGTATCAGCATATTATAATGCTGACTTTATGTCTACTCATAAATGCATATGGTTTAGCAGACTCAATGGCTGAGCAGAACTGATATGGAACCAATGGAACTCAGTGACTTCCAGATGAATGGCTGCATGTGAGGATGGTGGTGGACTGGCATCTTATAAGTCCCATAGGGGTCTACAAAAGTCTCTTTTTAGGAAAAGCCACCAAATTCCTCAGCAATGAAGCATACAGGAGAACATGGAATTGTCACAGGACATTTCTAACAGCACTTCGTGTTTTATTTAGTCTAGTTTTATTTGCTGAGCATTAGTATAAAGGAATGATCGTGTGCTAAAGAAGTGGCAAAAGATACAAGAATTTACTTTTATAAGAATTTGCCCACATAAATCTCAAAGAAAAAACTGGTTACTACAATGAGTGAAATAAATCCCACAGCCATAAATGTTCTTGAATTTAGGAACTGCAGTTCTGTATATCTTATTAAACAGTGCAATGCTTTTCAAATTCTAAAGCAAAAGAGAACTTTATTTCAACCTTACTAAGAATCTTACTTCTATCTGTTTTACCCGTGAAAATAGCTCTAACAGAAGCCTGGCCATTTCATCGTCCTCACCTCCTGGTCAGCTCTCATCTCCCTTCTTAAGCCCTAGACTTCCACGGGCACCTCTGAAATACAGTGTTGGTATTTTAGAAAGATGACCAGCAAAACTAAAACTGAACAGTCATTAAAATAATCAATAATCCCTGAGCCTCTTCAGTAACAATTGTTTCTATCATCCTGTATCAACAGCAATTCATTTTTTAAAAGCATTATTTTAAATCTGGCTGTTTTAATGAGTGGGTTCTCTGGCAGAGGACTTCTACCTTTCTTTGGATTCTAAGTCTGGTTTTTGTGTGTGTATAGCAGTGCTTCCTGAAGTTCTCCAGCCAGGGCTGTGGCAGGAAGAGGAGGCAGAGGGTATGGGATGCCAGGCCCAACTCTCCCTATTCCTCACAGCTCCCTCTTAAAGAGTTTGATTTATGTGTCCACATAAGGCACACATTCATTCATTCTCTCTCACTCTCTGTCTGTCCCCACCCTGTAAATACATACACAGAACTATCTACATATATATGTGTGCACACATATATATCTTCTAGACTTAATAATGCAATCTAAATATACAAAAAAAAACTTAAAAAATCTAGTCTTTAAAAAATAATAGGGGCGCCTGGGTGGCTCAGTCGGTTGAGCGTCCGACTTCGGCTCAGGTCATGATCTCACGGTTCGTGGGTTCAAGTCCCGCGTCAGGCTCTGTGCTGACAGCTCAGAGCCTGGAGCCTGTTTCGGATTCTATGTCTCCCTCTTCCTCTGACCCTCCCCTGTTCATGCTCTCTCTCTCTCTCTGTCTCAAAAATAAACAAATGTTTAAAAAAAATTAAAAAAATAATAATAATAAAGGTGCAGGGCACCTGGGTGGCTCAGTTGGTTAAGCGTCTGACTTTAACTCAGGTCATGATCTCACGGTTGGTGGGTTTGAGCCCTGCGTTGGGCTCTGTGCTGACAGCTCAGAGCCTGGAGCCTGCTTTGGATTCTGTGTCTCCCTCTCTCTCTGCCCCTCGCCTGCTCACACTCTGTCTCTGTCTCTCTCAAAAATAAACATTAAAAATTTAAAAAATAATAAAGGTGCTTCATAATACTCATAATCTAGTCTTTTTACCTGTGCATCTTTCCCTCTCTCCTCCTCTTCTACAATAATCATAATGAACCAGATGCTATTTCCTAAACCCTCTTATGTTTGCTCAGGCCTATATTATTGATCGTGTTTTTTTTGTTTGTTTGTTTGTTTGTTTGTTTTATTTTTTTTGTTCTTGATCCCAATCTTTGCCTGCATGGAAAACTTCCTCTGACTCTCCACGTCTCAGCTCTCCAAGATCATCCTCCCCAGTGAGGTGATTCTTGTCTTTGCTCCCAAAGCACTGCTTGCCTACTGTGAGCAGAGAGCTTGTGCACACATGAGTACACGATACTTTTTATGCTGTGTTGTAATTGTTCGCATTTATCCCCCAAACAGTTCTTGTGCATCAGTTATTTTTCTGTATGTTCCTTCAGGACAGGATTATATCTATTTTAATCTTTTGAATACTATCACTATGCCTTATTCAAATAAGGTCCCAAACAAATCATTGTGCATGAATAAAATCCTGCAGATATTTTTTCCAGCAATTGGTCTAATGCATCCCCTCAGGAAGTCCTTTAATTCTAGAGCTTAAGTGATTTTTAGGTGTTCATTATAGATATTTCGGCATGTTATTAGTAAATAATGTATAATTAAATAAAATGAGGCAATGACAGAGTAGACAATACTTCTAATTCCCTATTCATGTAGATGCTCTAAATATATCAAAGTGGTGAAAAGAATTTGAGAACTTTTGTTATCGTCTATTGATCACTCCACATAGTAAAAAATACTTTAGGAACTATTTGGTCATTGATGACTATTTGGTGTAGTAGAAAGAACAATTGAAAGTGAATAACTATATATGTCTATCAAAAGTTCTTCAAATGTAGGGGTGCCTGTGTGGCTTGATTGGCTCAGGTCATGATGTCATGGTTTGTGGGTTTCAGCCCTGTGTTGGGCTCTGTGCTGACAGCTCAGAGACTGGAACCTGCTTTGTATTCTGTGTCTCCCTCTCTCTCTGCCCCTCCCCCTAATTGGGTGCATGCTCTCTCGCTCTCTTTCTCTCTTTCTCTCTCTCTCTCTCTCTCTTAAAAATAAATAAATAAACTTAAAAAAAATTCTTTAAATGTAAAATAATGTTTCATTTATTTCCTTTGCTACGGTAACTCACCATTGCCTTACAAAAGTAATAGTATGAAAAATATAACACACACAAAAAACTAAGATAAAAACATATACATGAGTTACCTATACCTAAATATTTGTACTTAAATTATTGAACAGAAGTTCTCATTGAGTTTCTTTGATCCATAGATTATTAGATTACTTTGTATCAGATATAAGGTTCTCAACAATATCAATGTTTTATTATTACTTTCAAGATGAAACCTTATTTATTCCTCAGTAAAGCATTTACACTCAGCACACGTTTTGATGCATGAATGTTTTCCAAATATTGTGATAAAGCAGTTGAGACATTGTCATGGGATGTTTGTAATAAAAATTGAAAGTTCTACATGTAATTGTCTTGGGACCATGTCTGCCTTTGAATATGCCAGAAATTGACTAATGAAGTCTATATTAGAAAAAGAGAAAAATGTTGGATACCATAATTTAAGAATAGTGGACTAGAATTATATTTATGTCAGGCCCCCCAAAATTACAAATACAATTATGTTTGTTCTAAAGAAATAAGAAATTGACGGGTGCCAGTGTGGCTCAGTTGGTCAAGTAAGTGTCTGACTCTTGGTTTTGGCTCAGGTCATGATCTCACAGTTTGTAAGTTTGAGCCCTGATGCTGCTCTGTGCTGACAGCCCAGAGCCTGCTTGGGATTCTCTCTCTCCCTCTCTCTCTGCCCCTCCCCTTATCAAAAAAAAAAAAATTAAAAAACAAGAAATTGAGGTCCTGTGCACAAGGTCAAATTCCAAATAAAAAATATCCAACTTTATTTGAATGGAATGATATAAGTAACCTTATCAAACAACATTTTATGAAGAAAGAACAAAGGTAAAGAAAACTCAGGAGCCAGAAAACTCAGGAGCCAGAAAACTCAGGAGTCAGAAAACTTTTTCTGTAAAGGGCCAGGTGGTAAATATTTTAGATTTTGTGGGCTAATTTCTGTTGCAACTATTCCATTCTGTTCTTATGCCCTAAAATAAGCCATATTCAAGAAGGAAATGAATGGGGGTTGCTATATTCCAATAAAACTTTATTTACAAAAACACACGAAAGACCAGATTTGACCCTTGGTCTCTATTATGCCAACTACTGTTTTAAATTAAGAAAAAAAGAAGCAAATAAAGGACAAGAAAAATATTAATTTAGTAAAGCTAAATGAGCTTAAATTAACTGAAGGATAGTATTTTACAATGAGGAAATTCACCTATTTCTCTATCGGACTAATTTTATTCTAACAATTTAAAATGATGACAATACTGGCTATACATCATGGAGACTGTCTTCACTTTCTTTCAAGTCTGGGACTCACAGAATTTCTACTCTCCTAATTACAAATAGAATGATCATCTGGATGACCATTTTCTTTTTTTTCTTAAAAATTTTTTTTTAATGTTTATTTTTGTGAGAGAGAGAGAGAGAGAATGAGTGGAGCAGGGGCAGAGAGAGACAGAGACACAGAATCTGAAGGAGGTTCCAGGCTCTGAGCTATCAGCACAGGGCCTGATGTTGGCTTGAACTGGTGAACTGCAAGATCATGACCTGAGCTGAAGTCGGATGCTTAATGTACTGAGCCATCCAGGCGCCCCTGGATGACCATTTTCCCACCAAAGATTTTCCACTGCTGTATGTCTGCGTGTGTGTGCATTCAATATACTGACCTAATTGTTTCTTCTAATTACACTTACAATAAAACCTGGAAGTTATTCTTGACACCTCCTTCACCATTCTTATGTAGCCTAGTCCTCCTGTTGATTTACTTTCTAAATAGCTTTTACTGTTTTCTCCTCTATCCTCTCACATAGACTCCTGCAAAGTCACTGATTTGAAACCCAACCTCAATCCTTCATCAACATGGCAGCTCCAGTGTGACTTTCAAAGAGCAGAGACATTCAGCCTCAATTATTTCCCTTTATTCAAAATACAAAGTAAAATCCTTCCCAAGGCTCCCCTAGCTCTGCTTGGTCAAGTTCCTGCAATCCTTTGCTCTCTTGTCTCTCTCCTGTGCCTTCTCATGCTCTGGGCTTTGGTCACAGAGGCCTACTCTTGGTTCTTCACACTTGTCACTCTCAGTGCCTTTACAGGACATTTCCACATGCTGTTCTAACTGGAACAGTCTCCACTCCCGCCCTCCACCATTCCCTTATCTAGTTAATTTCTTCTCACCCTTCTCAGCTTATCTTCAGCTTCATTTCCCAGTGAATCCCTTCTTGACTTCACTGACTACCTCAAGCCATTAGTGGGACTCTCTTGCATCGCTAGGGCCTAGACAAGCATGAGGTAACTGAGGCACTAAGGATGTGTTCACTCTCAGGGCCATCAGGTATGGGGTTATTGTCTTCAAGGAGATATGAGGATATGACAGAGAGTAGGACACCTAATCACCAAGTAATTCCAAGTAAGTTCAGGGGTCACAACAAGATGATGAGAAATGTGTATCATTCCTCTTTTTAAGTGTATACATTATGTCCTGTTGTGGGTCTCTGGGATCCTTATTGTGAAAAACTGTCCCTATAAAACTGACAAAATAAGATCTATATGGAAGGTTCTGTAGGGAGTTTGAATAGAGTATAATTTTTTCAATTTTTAAATAAAATTCTCTCCACTTTAAACATATAAGCAGGTATATATATACATATATATGTATATGTATATGTATATGTATATATGTATTTATATGTATATATAGCATTATATTATCATTGTTTACATTAGCAAAAATATAAAAAAAAGACCATAATAGGCCTTTGTTATGTGCAGTGATTACCAAGATAGCACTGAATAAAATGGACACAAATTAGAACCAGGGAGCTTTTCATTTCCTGAGTATGTACAGATTGAATATATTCATCTCTCTTTTGCTCTCTCATTCACACGCGTGAGCACACACACACCTCATGCCTTATATTTTGGCAGTAGTTGAAAAGTTCACCATCTGGTCTTGGAATAGAGTGTCTGAACATGCAAGGAAAAAAATGTATTAACCAATTAAAATGAACTCTTTGGAAGAGATCATTTGATTTCTTTAAAGAGTCTTATAATTATATTGACCATGGTCCATTAAGATATCCATTCCAACAAGAAGATCTTTAATATGAAAAAGAAAACCTTGCTGAGCAGAATTATTTTTCATTGGCTAGTTGATTTTTATATTATTTTATCTTTTTGTTCTAAAATCTATTGCCAAATGTTATACCTTTGTAACACCACAACTTTGTACACTGCTCCATCAAAATAAAGGAAGAAAGGAAGAGTAGGAAAAAGAGTAGGAAGAAAGAAATCACCTAGAGAATGCTTTATAAATAACAGTTTCTCTGAGAATTAACAGAAAATGGAAACAATTCACTCAAGTATTCGGAGGACCTGGACATTGTCAGGGCTGTTGCATTGAGCAATTTCAGGGACACAATTCACATGGCATTGTCTGGGAATGTCAGTTCCTGGAGTTATGTAGTGTGGGTGTCCCTTAAGGGAAGAATTGTTGTGAATATGTTAGATCAAGGTTGTGAAGCAGACAGACCTTTATTTTAGTTTCACATAATTACAAGATAAAAATTAAACTATCAGAAGAAAAATAAGCCACCTTTCACAGGTACTTTAGTAAAACTATCTGCTCCTATGTCATAATATTTTCCTATCTCGTTTTTAGTTTAGTTCAAAATTCCAATGTACTTGTTTGCTACAATAAAACTGTATTCTGCCTCAAAATGCAAGCTCCACTCTGCAACAGTAACTTTGCCCACATAAGTTTCATTGATAAACGTTTCTTATAGTCTTTTTCAGTAGCCGGTGGAACTAAATGAAGAATGTAAATAATTAATAAAGCTGTCATGTTTTTATTTTTCTTTCAAATTATGAAGTCAGTGGAGCAAAAGTCTAAATATACATGCGTCTTGTAAACATACACAGATTTTACGCAGTCTGAGATAAAGCAATTTAGGTAAAGACATTTCTGTTTTCGCATATTTCACCACGAATTTAGAGAAGTGCACCTGTAGAACAAAGCACGAAAACAGTTTGAATTGCAAACATTCGGTAAGGTAAACAATATTATGGATATAGACTCATTGTAGGCTCTCAATAAGTGTTTGTTATAACAAATTAGCATAGTATTTCTCCTTGAGGACTATAATCTAAATATCTAGGTCATTTACTTCTGAAATAAAGGGTAGGATTATTTGAAGGGTTAAATAAAAATAATATGTGTAAGGCACTTAGTATAATTCCTGGAGCATAGTATAACTGCTCAATACATTTATTAACTTTTCAAAATCATTTCTTCAAGTTCTGGAATATAGTGTTCATCAGTACCCTCTCTCTTCTTATCTTTCAACTGCCATAGTAATGTCTGCTAGTTGAGGGATCTTCTAAACCAAGATAGCAGAATTTTACTACCCTTACATTTCCTTTGGTTGATATTTACTACATTTAATTGGCCTAGGCTATGAGATCATCCGGTACAAATATATCATCCTACTCAAATTTATCTCAAAAATTCTACTGAGGTTTTAAGTAGTATAAAATAGGTTGCTGCCTTTATCAATATCGGAAGGTTTAAAATCTGTTTATTGGATTCATAAGACGTACTCATGTCATCCCATATAGGTGTCAAAATAAAATTGGAAACGTTTTAAATTACATTTGCCGAGCACTTACTATGTGCCTAGCACCAAGTTATTTACTTTAACCAAGCAGTATTTCATATTTAATGTCTACAACAGCCTGATAAGTAGGTTCTACTACTCAAGGCTTTTACATGAGAAAACTGAAGCTTAAGGAGATTAAATACCTTCTGCAAAATTACCAGCCAGTAAGAAGTAATATTGGAATATGGATTCTTTCTGAGTTGGCTCAGACTGAGCTTTGATCAGTTAAATGTCTAATAATATTTTCACAATAAACGCTTTCTTTTAAAATGAATAAAACATGAAATGTCACAGTTACTATCCTTTTGATGTTTTATTTGTATCAGATGTTAAGAATATACTTGTTCTTCGTAGATAATTCTATAGTTAATAAATAAATGTACATGAGATTGGTCATCCTAAATATTAGTTTAAAGATAACAATTTCGCAATGGATGATCATTTACATTCCCCTGGACCTTGAGTCAATTTTATAGAGCACTGTCTGGCTTTTCTTTGTAAATGCAGCCATTTGTAAATAGACTACATCACTGAATTTAGAGATGTGGGAAAGTGCAGGCATGGCTTTAGTTACAGAAAGCATAGAAACCACACCTGTAGTGGAAGCTTTTATTTACAGACAATGATCTTGCACGAAGTTGCTTTTAAATAAGATTACAATAATATAGAGAAGTTTTTATTTAGTCAGATTAAATCTCTATAGTATTAAATCATATAAAAAGCCCTTTAGTCTTAAATTCACCAATTTCTTTATTCACGATATTATTTTCTTGGATAATGCTAGAAGAGAATGGGAATTTACTTGGTGAATTATATATATTCTTGAACAGGTTGCTTATTATGAAATTAAAAGGAAGCATTAAACCTGATACTTTCATAAACTTTTATAGTCCCTGGGATCACGTGAATTTTACTTAATTCACTGAAGATAGTGAAATAATGTTCACTCTCAGATACTGAATATGCTGCTACAGCAGTGCTCATTTTCATCCTAATTTTGCATTTATTATTACAAAAGTGTCCCACACTATGGATACTTAAAATGTCTTCTCACTTTTTTTAAAGTTTTATTATTATAATAAAAGATTTTTTATAATAATGAAAATTACATCTTTACTTGAACCTTTTGCTAATGTTATTACTGTTCTTGTAAGGGATATTTTCTACAGAGTCTGTTAAAAATGTTTATACTTTGAGGTGTATAACTTTTCATAAGAACGGAAGCAAATTATAAAGTTATAGACTTCCATAAAAATTTTCATATCAACTTCAGTTGACTTATAGAAGATTTAACATCTCTTACTGATTTTTCTTTTTTTTTTCTTTTTAACTGAGTTTAAATGAATTCTTTTTTTGATTCCATATGTTACTTTGAAAAATATTACAGAATGCCTGCAGTGATAGGATCTTTTTTTACATGTCTTATTACATGTTGCTATGGGTCTCCACTGAGAAGACCTATTTTAATTCTCATTTTCAGACTCTCTCCTGAGAAGGAGAGCTGCTGTCTTCTTTCAAGGTCACAGGATTTGATGGATGAGGAGTACTAACAGAGATCCCAGTTTCATTCCAAATTGAAAGAAAAACAGAAAAGAAGATTAACCTGTCCCAATTAAGCTGAAATGAGGCCAAGGGCAGGTGACCTTTTAACAAGTGAACACTATGGTTTTAAAGCTGAATTACTGGTGTTTTCTTTATTTTTCAAGCTCCTTGTGACTGCATGCTAAAAGTAGCTTATATCTTATAGAAAGAACTCTTCTGTTTACTACCCTTTGGCTCTTAAGAGTACCTTGGTCTCCCACTGAGCAACATACTATGAGAATTGAAATGTCATGGTTAGCTCTAAGTGACTCTCTTTTGTAAAACTTCTAGCAGAATTTATTTGCCTTAGATCAAGGATCAGGGTTTCTTAGTGCCATCCAGGGATTTGGGATTGGGACACTTTTTTTTTTTTTTTAACATTTATTTATTTTTGAGAGACACAGAGAAACAGAGTATGACAGGGGGAGGAGCAGAGAGAGAGGGAGACACAGAATCTGAAGCAGGCTCCAGGCTCTGAGCTGTCAGCACAGAGCCTGACACAGGGCTAAAACCCACAAACCATGAGATCATAACCCAAGTTGACATCGGAGGCTTAACTGACTGAGCCACCCAGGCGACCCTGGGATTGGGATTCTTCATCCAATTGTCAACTACTGTCAGCCAAACAGTGTGCAAAACATTATACCTATCCCATCAATAAAGATTACAAGCGTATTAAAGAATGATGACTTGTGATTTAAAAATAAACAGCCTGTATAGGAAACGTTGATACATGTCTTTATCTGAGTTTGTTTTCAAAGAAGTCTTTCCTGGATTGGAGGACAGATGAAATACTTTTTAGCAAATATTCACATATTTAGAATTCCATTAACTCATCTATGTACAAAATTATAAATGCTATTTTCATGAAATCATTTTCTAGAAGTGCAAAGTATTTAACTATTGATGCAATATATCAGGCTTCTGGGTTATAGAACCCTTTCATAGGTAGGCAAATGCCATCTTAAGGTGATGGCCATTCACTGAATAATAGCATTATAACAATTTGGAACTGGATGTGACCACATAGCTTCTGCAACACAATCTTATATAGATAAGGAAACCAAGAATCATCAATGTCATAGGAATTTCTTAAAAATAAGTGTTTTTTTTAAATTTTTAATGTTTTATTTGTTTTTGAGAGAGAGAGAGAGAGAAAGAGAGAAAGAGAAAGAGGGGGACAGAGCACAAGCAGTGGAGGGGCAGAGAGAAAGGGAGACACAGAATCCAAAGCAGACTCCAGGCTCTGAGCTGCCAGCACAGAGCCCGACAAAGGGCTCGAACTCACGAACCATGAAATCATGACCTGAGCCGAAGTCAAACCCTTAACCTACTGAACCACCCAGGCACCACTTGGAAATAAGTGTTTTTAACAACATATAAACTTCTCTCTTTAGGTAATTAATCATCTAATAAAGGTGGAATATACATATATACAAAAAAGCAAATTGTTGATAAATATACCTCAGTGGGAACACAGATGTAATAAATTAAGGGTCATCAGTTGTACTTTCACTAAATACCAGTTTAGTTTTGAAAAAAGAAGCTTATAGTTCATTGCTATTTTTGCCATGAAAGTAGAAAAATGTCAACAATGACTTTTTAAAACCATCCCAGACATGTAATAAAGAACGTGAAATTTTATTTTGTCAAAGACTCTGAGCTTGTCAAGTTGAAGGTGCCATTTCAATGATTTCCTGTACCAACCTTTCTTCTTTAGAGGTTATAAGTAGCTGAATAGATGTTTTATACATTTCTAAAGATCATATTTTGGATTAAAATCTCTCAATACTCAAATAAAATAAAAATAACTACGATGTTTAAACGACTTGGAAAAGCAACAATATTTTCAACAGCAACTGAAACACAAAAGTCTTTGAATAATACATTTAACAATAGCTCTAAATAAACACGTACACAATTTAATAGTAAAATGCTATGGGAGTTAATGTTAGTTTTAGGCAGAAAAGGTTAAAGGAAGCCATCATGGCAGATAGCACAAAGTTGTCTCTTTAAAGAACCAGAAGGATTCAGGAGTGCCTGGGTGGCTCAGTGGGTTAAGCATCCAACTTTGGTTCCTGTGTTCCTCAGCCCCGCATCAGGCTCCGTGCTGAAGAGCTCAGAGCCTGGAGCCTGCTTCAGATTCTGTGTCTCCCTCTCTCTTTGCCTCCCCCACTTCCTGTATCAAAAATAAATAAGCATTTAAAAAAAAAGAAAGATTCAAATAATTGAGAAAGAGAAAGGAAGACATTGCCAGAGGTAATGATGTGAGGAGAGCTGTACAGGAGTTCCTTGCAGATGGAAGTTGGTAGAAAGCTCAAGGGAGAGGGTGGGAAGAACAGTGGCTGGGCGGGGTTTATGTGACAGAAAACAATTAGGAGGTAAGGTGGTAGTGATACAGTAGGACCAGATGGAAGAGGAGCTTTATTGTCAGATTAAGAGTTTAGAATTTATCTTCGGAGCATTAGGGGATCCAGAGGTAAACAAGACCTTGTTTGTTAGAGTAAAATGTGTATCTGTTTACATACATAATTGGAAAAATAAATAGCAAAATCTACCTAGTGGTGGCAATAATTAAACATATTTAAAACATTTCTTTTAAGCATGTACTTTATTGGGCTCATTCATGTTACTCAATAATGAATTATTCTTTAAACTGAGGTTATCAGGTAAACAAATGGAACACAAACATGTGCACGTGCACCCACACACACACACACATTTTACTTACTTACTTATTCATTTATTTAAAATTATTTTTAATGTTGATTTGTTTTTGAAGGAGGGAGAGACAGAGTATGAGTGGAGGAGGGGCAGAGAGACAGGGAGACACAATCTAAAGCTGTCAGCACAGAGCCTGACTTGGGGCCTCAAAGTCATGAACCATGAGATCATAACCTGAGCCGAAGTCATATGCTTAACTGACTGAGCCACCCAGGTGCCCTGTGTTTTATTTTATTCACTTACTTTCAGCTTTATTCCAAAATTCCATCTTTTAAATGGTAACTGATTTAAGTCTAAATCACTATCAATGCTTGATTCACTTCTCTTATAGAGGAAAATCATCACTCTGCCTGCTGATTTGCTTTGCTGACAGCCTTCAATCACTTTATTTTCCCACATTTCTGGCTTGGAGGTTCAGCATGAAACTGTTTTGCAGAGTTATGGAATAAATGTTCAAAGATTTTCTTCTAAAGACCCACTTTACTTCCATCAGGCAGATTTCAGTCAGATTTCAATCATATGTCAGAGTATTCTGTGATCCTTGCAAGTCATAATAGTTGTATTCTATATTTTCTTTGAGGCAATATCAATACAGATATGCTTGGATGTACACATCAAAATATGGCAAACATTTCTCATGTAATGTTTTGTAAACGAAGTTCTCTAGAGTCCTGAATAAGCATACAGCCTTACAAAGTCAAATAAATATTTTAGAAATTTGATGTGAAAGGAAGATTGTAATGTTGAACTGTCAGGATGTTTGTTCTAGATCACTTGTTCTAGATTACTGGCCTCGGTCAACCTGAGTTATTCAAAAGTGGTATTCCCTGTTATATGTGTGTAACTGTTTTCAGATTTGGAAGCTCTGTCAACAAGGAATGAAAATTAAGGGTCTTCCATGGGAAATGTGATGCATTTTGTCTATTGGGAGAGGTTGGTAGTTGGGACAGGGTGAGAAGTTTGTACACTAAAATAAATGCATATAGCTGATTAAATATATTTTTTTGCTAAGCATTAATATTTAAATTAGTAAACCTGGTTTAAAAAAATCTCAAACAAATTAACAACAAAATAAGACTACTCTCTAAAGTTCGGCTTAGGGCGCCAGTTCTCTTTCTCTCACTCTCTCTCTCTCTCTCTCTCTCTCTACCCCTCTCTCTCAAAAATAAATAAACATTGAAAAAAATTTTTTAAGTTCAGCTTAAATGAGTAAAAGACTAAGGTTTTTGTTGTGTTATGAGGCTTTCAGTCTCTTTAAACAGTATATTGTCTTTTATATGTATTACTTCTCACTCCTTCCTTCTCTTCTCTTTTACCTTTCTATCAATTTCTTATGTTCTAAACTTCATAATTCATTTTTTAGAAGTCAGAATGTATCTTCTCATGGAACTAAGATTGTAAATGATAGATCTATCCCAAAATGAGCATACTGAAAACATTTAAATGTATACTGTAGCCGAACTATTATGCCTTTTTGTTAGAATTTAGTGTTATAGTACCAGCAGCCAAACAAAACAAAATGAAATTTTTTTTCAAAAAGTCTTGAATTCAAATGATTGAGGTTAACAAGCAATAAACAAATACCTAGAAAACTATGTAAAACGAAAGGGATTTATGAGCATTTTCTAAGTGATTAAAATTTGGTGACATCTATCTATATATATTTTTCCTTAATTTTGTTTCAAATTTCCTGGTTCTCTGTCTCTATAGAGAGAGAGAGTGAGTGAGCAAAGAGCAGAGGGAGAGAAAGAGAATCTTAAGCAGGCTCCATGCTCAATGGAGAGCAGGACACAGGGCTCGATCCCACAACCCTGGAATCATGACCTGGGCCAAAATCAAGAGTAGGACACTCAACCAACTGAGCCACCCAGGTGCCCCTCCTGGTTCTGTTTTTAATCTTCCTTTTCCTAATAGCTTATAAAACCCTAAATGCCATGTGGCAGGTCAAATTTACCTTTGCTTCTCTTACAGCTCCTGATAAGATATTTTAGTGAAAATAGGCACTCTTTCAATAAGTGCATTGGTCAGTTAAATATTGTCAATATTCCAAATGGAAATTCAAGGAATTCTCTAGGGTTTTGATGATTACAGTATTGTATTTATTATTCTTATTCAAAAATTATATCTTTAAAATTTATATATACTTTTTTGAAAGTTCAAACAGCCATAATTTAGAAAATTTTTTTTCTTATAAATTGGAGAGGCCAAAACAGGGAGTGAGGAAGAGAAATTTTCTAAAAGTAATTAAGAAGTAGTTAAACACAAAACAGATAAAGCAGATAGTCTAATATTAAATTAACAACTTTGAATCTAAATTTAGGGGAAAAGCAAAATGTGTATAAGAGAGAAGTAGAGAGTTGGAACCATATAGTTTGCCTCTCGATTGGAAGTTTGAGAGTAAATGAAACTTTTTGTATATGTGTATCTAAACACACACATACACACACACAGGACTCAAAGGGTTACAAACAAGCTACACTATAAAGAAAACTATGTAAGTGCCCAGAAACGTTGTAGGGTCATTTTATACCTTCAACACTTTTTAAAGTCAGGCTGATTTTGGTAATTAAAAGAATGGTTAAATATTTTGCTGTTTCTCAGAAACTTTGACATTGTCTCGGAATAGCACGAGGTCCCATCTTGTGTGAATACTTAGTACAGAGAATTCAACTAAATCTAGCATCACAGCAGACTGAGCTAATATACATGACCCCTCTCCTATTACCAGTATCTAGAAATGTTGAATAAAATTTGATTTTAAAAGTTTTAAAAACACATTTCTGACAAAGAAAGGGAAAGTTCTGCTTACTAGAAACCAAACTAACCACACAGAATGCAGCAAGAAAAATTAGAGAGGGAAAATAAGATTGTGTGGTTAAGTGAAATAGAATCTACAACAATGGGTCGAAAGTGCATTTAATGGGGATTACATACAGTGAGAGTACATAAAATGAAAAGGAGGCAGTAATCATACAGAAAATAGTTAATCATTTGCCACAGCTAAAGAAAGACATGAGTCTTCCAGATGAAGTATTATGCCAACTTTCAAGCAGTGTAACAAAATAAATCACCCTTAAAAATCATGGAGAAATTCCAAAACAAAAGAAGAAAAGCCTTAAAAGCAACAGAAAATAAAAAAAAGTGTATCATCCATAAATAATGAACAGAATGACAACAGGTTTTTCACCAGCAATAATAAGGGATACATGCAATGAAATAACGTCTTAATAGTTCTGAGTGAAGAGCTTAAACCTAACTACCAATTCTGAATTCTATGCCCTACACAGCTAGCACTGAAAGGAATGAGGGCTAACTAAAGACATTTTCAAAAACAAAAATATGTTACTATCTACAGACCTTCCCTTATGGAACATCTACAGCAAGTAGGTAAGAAGAAAAGTGAACTCAGAAATAAAGGATAGTATTGGAGCACCCGAGTGCTTTAGTTGGTTAAGCATCTGACTTTGGCTCAGGTCATGATCTCATGGTTCCTGGCTTCCAGTCCCGCATCAGGCTCTGTGCTGACAGCTTGGAGCCTGGAGCCTGCTTCGGATTCTGTGTCTCCCTCTCCCTCTGCCTATCTCCTGCTCGTGCTCTGTCTCTCAAAAATAAACAAACAATTAAAAAAAAATTGAAACAAATGAGGGACAGTATGGAAGAAGATACTGTGGGCAATGAACTCATCCACCTTATTGATTAATGTAATAAACATTGCCAAAGAAATCTTGACTCACATTAGGTGATTTTTTAAAGTGAAACTGGAAAACTAAAATAACATAAGGTTGGATGTGTGCAAGTTAGAGAACTCTGCATTCGTCACATTATTTGGGAAGAACATAGTGACATTGACCAGCCATAGACCTATTATGTAAGTAAATATGAGTAAACCTTAAAAGACTAGAAATAGAATACATAGCTTCCAAGACACTAGAAGAGGAAAAGGGGGAATTTCAAAACCTCATAAATCCAAAATGAAGTAGAGCCAAAGATAAAGCAAATAAGGAAAGAGCAGAGTTCACACAAACACATACATCTTATATACATTCATATAAAATCATTTGTATCTGTGATGATAGTCAACAGATTAAACCTGTCCCTTTAAAGATGGAGATTATTCAAAATAACAATAAAATAAAATTCTACTATTTGTAGAAGACACACTAGCAAAATGACCTAGGGTATTTTACATTAAAGAGATGAAAATATGTTGTAGTAAACGAATTGAATGAAAGCTGAGGAAGCAACATTAACATCAGGGTAAATCAATTTTAAGGAAACATGAAATTCAACTTGAATGTTCTATGTCATAATAAAAACATGGATCACAAGACAAACTTACTGTGTAATACCTATTACAAGTAAAATTACTCAGAATATAGATAACAATATCATCACTTAGGTGTCAAGATTTTTTTTCTCTGTCCTCTTAAAGCTGTCATTTGCGATTACTACTCTACTGAGAATCATGACAGAACAAGATTTTTAACATGACATTTATCCACAGGTTTTTTTTCCCAGGTAGTATGCCAAAGATTTGCTATCTTATAATCTTTTGATATCATGTCACATTTTAATGTAAATGTGCTAATGCAATTCATGTTATAATGCATCAGCAAGTTGCTTTGCTCAAGGACATGGGTAAGCCACAGAGTCAGATACTTGGCTTTTTTGTGGACTTGGTTCAGGTCACTGAAGTTATAGACCTAGTACTGTATGACCCGTCAGTCCCTCAAGGTCTAAGTTGATTTATTCTTCTATTTGTCTCTGAAGACTCATTCTCCCTTCATTTCAGTAATCTAGAAAGTAGTAGTGTTTAGAATAAATTTTCTAATATATAATAGATATATAGGTAAGATATGGTAGATATAAAGATATTAATTTATCAACATACTTGCCTTTAGTGATCAAAAACGAGAAAGTTAGTCAATATTCACTACAGATCATTAAATTGCAGAGACTGTTAGTCTGGTGGCCAGACCTAAAGGTCTGAGTCAGAAGTCACTGAGATTTATAGAAGGAATCATTCAGTCCCTGTGATGGTGGCAAACTTATGGCAGGAACAGAAGTTCTGCTTGGCCCCTTTTCTGATTCAATCACTTAAAGCCATGCTCAGACTTTGTGACACATTCCCAGTAGGCAGCTGTGAGGGTCAAGTTTACACATTTGTTTCTGGTCCTTAGTTATGAGGGGTAGGATGGCCAGGTCCAGTGCAAATCTCCAATCTTACAGTATATATTGTGCTGTCTAGATATTGCCTCAAAAAGAAATTACCTCAAAACATTAAGTCCTATCTGACTATATCCTATATAGATATTGTGAGTCCTAACTGACAATATCAGGATTCTAGATTATATATATATATATATATATATATATATATATATATATATATTATATATATATATATAATATACATATATATTCTTTTTTCATTTTTCTTCTTGCAGAGTAGGTTATTTTATTTTATTTTTTAAAGTTTATTTATTTATTTTGAGAGAGAGAGAGAGTAAGCACAAGCAGGGAGGGTCAGAGAGAGAGGGAGAGAGAGACTCCCAAGCAGGATCTGCACTATCATGATGTGAGATCATGGCCTGACCCAAAATCAAGTGTCTGATGCTTACCCAACTGAGCTACCCAGGTGCCCTGCGTAGGGTATTTTAAATGTAAACACATTTATGTCCCATTAATGATAATGGGTATGGTACAGATATGTACATATGTGCACATATGTACAGTGTTCCCTCACTGGGTCATATTTGCAATTAATGAAGTACAGACCCTATAGCAGATTTAAAGCTATAGTCCTGTAAGTATTCTTTCCATTTAATACACTGCTTCAGTTTCCTGTGGGAATACAAAAAACAATGGTGCACTTCTCAATTCCTTACAACTGTTAAATATCCTGCCAGAGTTTCAACCAAAAAAAGAATGTTAAACTGGCCACACCAATTTATTGAGATTTGCTTTGGTTATTTTATATTCTACCTTAAAATAATTATATCACAAAATAGCTCTACAGAATGGTTCTTTGATCATATGGCTTATTTACTTTTTAAATGACTGTAATATTTCAATAAATTACATGCTTTATTTTCGCAATAAACTTCCACAGAAATGTATGTAATAAATCTACATAAGCCATACTAAATACAGAGCTCTGAAAATAGAATTCTTTCAAGCAAATATGACACAGAAGCAACTTACGTCCCAATTTAAAGGCTATCAAAAAACAAAGCAGAAATATTTCTTACCCTATAAAAGGAGAATGATTTTCTAAAAAGCAACAAACTTGATCTCTTTAGCATCTTGAAATATTAAAAAATTATTCACCTTTCACACACACAGGTTACCGAGTAACTGATTCCACAAAGTGGACTTGGCTCTAAAACTAAGAAATACATTGTATTCCCCACACGTTGCAGAGGCACCAGGGACTCTAAAGGAAAGGCACTAAGTCTTAAATATCTGTATGCTCAGCACCTTGTCTGGCATTTGGCAGTGGCAATAATTAACACTATTAATTAATACATGGGCTTGTGGGCTATAGCAAGGAACACCATAATTATTGAAAGTGAGTATTAATAGTGTGTATTCTGTGGAATAACTGGAGAAATCCAGATCTGCATATTATGGCATGGCTTAGTCTTAGAACATCTGATATTTTCATTTTTATCAAAAAAAATTTTTTTACATTTATTTATTTTTGAGAGACAGAGAGAGACAGAACGTGAGCAGGGGAGGGGCAGAGAGAATGGGAGACACAGAATCCGAAGCAGGCTCCAGGCTTCGAGCTGTCAGCACAGAGCCCGACGCGGGGCTCGAACCCATGAACTGTGAGATCATGACCTGAGTCGGACGCTTAACCGACTGAGCCATCCAGACGCCCATTATCTGACATTTTTAGAGCATTAGAGAAGAAAAAGGACTCAGAAATCATTGAACCCAGACTTCCGCAAATTATTATTTTGTGTAAGATTCTCTGGAGGGGAAAAAAGGATACGTAGTTAGGTAAGTTTAGAAAATATCGTACAATACATGCAGATTCACGGCACCTATAATTATAATGGCTTTGAGAAGGCTCACAGTAAAAAGCAAAGCAAAGTTCTCTCTCCCATACACACCACTTACTTATCTTTCTTTAATCTGGTATTTTGCTATTTAATTTTTATTTTTTAAAAATAAACACCTACCACAATCAGTGCTTGTGAGAAGACAATTTGAGAAACGACAAGGAGACTGAATCTCAGCTTCTCAAGCAGAAAACTGAGGCCTAGAACATCAAGTTACTTTAGCAGGGTTACTAATTAGCTCCTGGCTGAGAAAGATTTAGAATATGGCTGCTAATTTCAGTCAGTGTTCCTTCTACAATATAGCTTTACTTCCTGTAGAAACAGTATGCACAGAGCAGATACCACAAGGAGTTGCAACTTAACCTAATCCAAAGGCAAATAACAAAAATTAAACTCAAATCCCTGAGAGCTTCCAATGCCCTGGGTACTTTTCTAAATGCTTTAAATATATTGACCAAGTAAAGCCGTATTTTATACCATATACTACAATAAACAAGAGAAATCAAGGATCTAAGAATTAACAAATTAAATGCTAAGATAAGAATACAGACACATTTTTTCATAATTAAGTGGAGAAGACATTTCTAAACTCATATGTATAAAATAACCATAAAATTTATAGCAAAATTTTTGGTGTTAAAGTCAAACAACAAAATTGAGAATTAAAGGGCTCATTTTAATAACGTATAAAATAGCCTTACAAAACAATAAACCCGGCCACCATTAGGAGAAATGGGCAAAAACCATAAGCAGAGAAATAGTCAATAACCATATGCAAAGCTATTCACCACAAATCCTAAACTGAAACTAATATATCCATGGATTAGAGCAACCAAACTGATAAAACTCAATGCCAGCAAGTACACACAGAAATGGCACTTTTCATACCTAAATTTAAAAAATAAATAAATTATGCTTATATACACCATGATAGCCAAATCTGACATTAGGAATCTACTCTGCAGAGATATGAGAATGAGTTAGTAAAGAGCCAATTATATACTTATATGTAAGCAGATTGCATTTTTTTTTCCAGAGTTGTATTCAATAACAAAAATGTTATCTTCCAAAAAGAAACATGAAAATGAATTTTAGTACATCAAAGCAAATGGAGTACTATATACTGGTGATAGAGAAAGAGCTCTATATGCACTGAGAATAAAACTGTCTAAAATGTATTGAGGGCAATAAGCAAGAAGAAATAGATATGCACTATTGTTTTGAAAATGTGTATGTCTGATGAGACTTATGTGTATGAGTATAACTGAAAAACATTATCACTTAAAATAATTCCTGATGCTGCTTTTGCTATAGTGTCTCTACCTCTTCACCATCCTCCAGTACCCACCATGGTATCTTATTTAAAAAGGCATATATATATATATATATATATATATATATATATATATATATATGTATATATGAGTCTGTCCAGACTGCACTGTAAGAGATGGGGATTTAATTTTATTTTTAGATTAGTAAGACAATCTCAGAAGGCTTTTAACCATGGGGCCAATCAGGCTCAAGGGATATCTGTTAGATTATATCTTTGTTTATGTATTTGCATATATATCATGTAATATATACAAATGTCTGCAAGGATACACCATTTTAACCATTATTGATTCTCAGGGCTAGAATGAGGTATTTCTTCCCTTATTCCTTTTGTTTTATTGTAAAGTTACTTATTTTGCAATTAAGAAAAATAATATTAATTTGTAAAAGAAATAAGACTAAAAAATACTAATGAAATTCTGCTGTTTTTCTCTAAAGTAATCATAATGGTGTTCCACGGATATGTTTTCTTGATGAACACTGTTTACGATTGTCAGAGCTTCTCTGAAGTATAAATAAACTATTCATTTTCCACTTACCCATGTACTCTAAGTGCTCAATATCATTTCAAAAACTAGAACAACACTCTTTGTATCTCCTAAATGTGTTAACACTTTAGCAGGTAGTACCTTTATTTCAAGCATTTCATCAAAAATTCTCTTTTTTAACTGACAAAAGGCTGTACACATATGTGAGCCCTGGGCAGCTCATGTTGAAGGTCAAGCCTACTACAGGCACTCAGCATCCTTACAGTGACTATTTCTAGACACTAAGAACATTCATACTTATTAAAATCAAAGGTTACTTCTTTCTCAGTGATGTCCAACATGAATACATAGGCCCATGTTTCAGATTGTGATTGAGTTACCTGCAGGGGTAAAGTTCAAAACTTATAACCTCATTTCCACACACATGCTAATGCTAAGATGACCATGTATGTTTGATTCTAATATTAAAAACCATCTGAATAGTTACATGTTGACAGATTAATAAATATATAAAATTGGATTGTTTATGCTTCATTCTCTTCTTCTGGTAACTTGTGGGTGGTCAAGGTTAGGTGGTTTTCCTTACAGAGATACTTAAATTCAGACAACACCATTTGTTTTAAGTGCTATTAGGTAGTCCAGAAAGCAACTGAATAGTAATAAAATTGTCAGTTTTACTCAAATACTGTACATCCAATTCATGATAAGATACCACCCCTCCTTTCCACTCATGTGCTCACTAGTCCTACTATAACAACAACTCAGTAATAATAATTCAATAATCCTCTGTGTATGCTTTTAATATTTATTTTTTATTTGTTTATTTACTTATGTATGTATGTATATATTATTATGTTTTTGAGAGAGACACAGAGTGAGTGGGGGAGGGGCAGAGAATGAGGGAGTCACAGAATCCACAGCCGGCTCCAGGCTCTGAGCTGTCAGCACAGAGCATGACATGGGGCTCAAACTCATGAACAGCAAGACCACGACATGAGCCCAAGTTGGACACTTAACTGAGCCATCCAGGCATCCCCTCTGAGTATGTTTTTAGAGAAGAAGATCCTTACTACACTGATTTTTCCCCAACAAAAACATGTATTGTCATTCATAAGCTTTTCAATTTTAAAAAAGAATTCATTTCGGCCTACATCAACAGATTTTCAGCTTTTAAGCTACCACTAGAAATCAGGGTTCTTTGCTTACCTATGTAATGCCATTCATTTCAAGTAATGCAAAAAAAAATCACATATTACAAGTGAAATTGAGACTCTTACATGTTTACATTTTATAGCACAACCAAAGGAAAACTTAATACTTGCAACAATACTTTCTGTAAAAGACACGGCATTTGCCAATTTGCTTTGCACTCTACAATTTTATTTATATTACTGTCATATTTATATTCAGAATTTAAGTCTAAATTAAGACCACAACTAAATAAAAATTATTTTTATGATGAAAACTGGATGCAAATATCCACTTAATATAGTCACATCCACACTACACAAAGGTCTGAACATAATCTAGTTCTATGGCACAGTCTAGTCTACATTGGTATTCACGAATGCCATCATGCAAACCAGTAACTTCAAAAGAAACATATCGAAGAACTAAATATTTTGACTTAAATAAGCTCTTTTGCTTTATTTAGAAACAAATCTTTGCCATAGTCAATGGATAACATATTTACTAACTAATGTTGATCTTGATTTTCTGGCATTGAATTAATATGTTCTCTTTTTTCTTAGCTTATTCCCAATAAATTTACATTTATACACTTAATGTTAGTGTTTGGCCTTATGTATGCCTGAAGGAGAAATCAACACTTTCTTTAATTATGATGGTGCTAGAACTATTAGTCAATGTGTGTCTTTAAAAAATATGTTTCCCTGTGGGTGAGGAAAATACATAGACCTCATCCAGTATATTGTTTCACTGGCATTTCTTGATTTTAAGTACTCTAGAAACACTGGTGATCATAACAAGTCATTTGCACTGTAGACAGGGTATACAACTCTGCCAAGAGGTCTCAGTCTTCAAAACTAAAAAGGATTGTTTTTCTTTTAATATCTCTGAATGAAAAATGTTGAACGTAGGAAAGGATATTTTTGAAATATTAAACTAAAAATTTTCTTTACTTTTTGTCCTCAGCATATAGTAATTGTTTCAGAATTCAATATAAAAGCAGGAGTGACATTTATTTATGTAAATTGTATATCACACTGCTACAATCATATTCCTTCTTGTATATTCGTTGCTTGATTAGGGTCTTCTGATTGGCATCAGAAACGTGTGTGGGGTGGGGAAGGGCACAGGAAGGGAGAGGGAGAGGAAGATGGAGACTGAGAGAATGCTTATGGAGAAGGATGAGGAAGAAAAGGAGCTGGAGTACGAAAATAAAGTAAAAACTCTCAGGAAGACAAAATAAAATAGGTTATTGTGAGACGTAGGTGCCCTCTGTTTGAGTACTTAAGGGTGAAACCACACCACATCCATCATAGAACTTGCCAGAAAATGACCTAAAACTGTCTTTTTTGGGTGCTGAGATAAGAATTGTTGTCCACACTGTCTCCACTCTTGGCATCCACTGAACAGAGACGAAGGTAGCCAATTAAGCCTAATTGTGATAAATTATGTGCTTTATAGTCATTCTGATGGAGAACTACTGCCTAGCAGGTAATAACCCCAAACCACTAAACTAATTGTGGTTAAAACCTTGGGTTAGATGTAGAATGACCCTATATGTGAGAGGGTAGTGCTTCGTCTACAATGCCATTATTACTGCATCCCAATTTACATACACAATTAATTTTGTGACAGCGTATGAACTTATTAACATTAATATGGCTAACAAGGCCTGTCCTTCCAGCATACCCTCAGTTTTTAATCCCAGCATAACCTTATTGGCATGAACTTGAAAAACATAAAAATCTAAAGGTTAAGTTATTTGTGAGTTGTACTTTATTTCTGTCATAGATATATGACAGTCCGGTGCAATTATTCTAAACTAACTTTCCTCTCTACTCCATAACTTCATTTTATAAGTTTAAAATGTGTTTATCAATCATAATCATGTATAACGACTTTAATATTATATTTATCATTAAAATCTATGCAAACAGTAGATAAAATAAACCCCAATAGGTGTTCTAATGCTTTCTTGCTCTATCTCAGTAGTGTCTTGCATACCCTATGGAGTGGGGTTGCTTCTCTTTGTAGACTGATGCTCTACCCAACTAATCGAAGCTTGCAAAAAAAAAAAAAAAAAAAAAGAGAAAGAAAGAAAAAAGAAAGAAGGAAAGACAACTCAGTATACACTGATCCTTTTATCTGAATGCAATTCCAGATGTTTAAAATTAAGAGTTGGAAGAGATTTTACAGTTTCATCCAAGAAATCCCCTTTACCATAGCCAGGATAGACAGAAATACAGTACAAGAAATACTGTATTGTATACTTGAAATTTGCCACAACAGGAGATCTTAAATGTTCTTCCTACACATACACACACACAAATGACAACTATATGAGTTGGTGGATATGTTAATTAACCTGTGTGATCGTTTCACAATGTATATGCATATCAAAATATCATACTATATCATACATATATACATACAATTTTTATTTATTATATCTCAAAAAAGCTGAGGAAAAAATAAACAAACAAAACAAATCCACCCCTTCCTCTAAAGCATTCTTTTTGTTGGACACCACTGTTAAATGTTCATCATTATACTGATCTATGTCCACTTAGGTTTAGTCATCTACGAAGAAACAAACCTGTTCCATTGTCGTCTTTTACATATTTGAAGAAACCTAGGACTCCTTTTATTGATATTATCTCCAAATTGCACATATTCACTGTTTCAACTATCCTTTATGAGTTGTTTTCTAAGCCATAATCTCTCTCCTCTTCTTTGAACATCACTAGCTTATGAATATTTATCTGAAAATGGGAAACCAAGAAATGCAAACAATACTCTAGATAAGATCTGACCATTCCTTTGAAATTAGAGGAGTAAAACCTCCATTGATCAATAATCCATTTTATATATCTAAATTAAATGAATAGTTATCTATTTCTAAAAAATATAATTATTTGTCTTCGTAAGTTTTAAAGGCAAACAGCGAAGTCATTACATCATCATGTTACATTTTAACTGTCTGCTGTGGTATGTTATTAAAAAGAAACAAACAGAAACAAAAAATCCACGAAAAACAAACCCTTGCAAGGAACACAAATCAATGGACCTAAAATAAAATGGAAAAATAAATATAAATCCACTAGGGCCCTAAAGATAATGCAGCTGGCTTTTCTTTCAATGAATATAGATAAGTTATTTCATGTGGAGGAACCTAGAATAATCATGATAAAATTACTTTATAGAAAGTGTGCTTGGGCTAAAAGGTTTTGTTATTTTAACTGATTCTTTCCATTTCTGGTTTCACTGATGTATGCTTTAGATTTTATTCATTTATTTATTTTTTTGCATTTCTGCATAGCTGGGTATTTTTATGCATCATTACTGACTTTTACATTATCTTCCCAAGTAGCAGACTTATAAATTTAAGCAATTTGAATAATATATGTGTAAATTTTAAATTACATAGATATAAGAAACTGGTGGAATTTGAACAGATAATTCCTCGAGTAGAAATCCAAAGGTGTTTTGATCAACATTAGCTTAAATTGTAAGAATATTTTGTAAAAGAAAAAGTTCAATTATCTCACCGCCTCAATTTCAAATATAAGGAGTAAATTGATAGCTCGATATTTCTACAGTATTGAAATGTTTGACCAATCTTAGAATCAATTAATATTCTTATCAAGATATGCAGAGTCTATTAAATGAGTGTCTCTTTCCCTTCCCATTGTGAAGAATTTATTTCCGTTATGAAAAAAGTCACCATCCTTACAGAATTGAGAGTTAAAATTATAACTGTAGGCTTACATTATTAATAAGAATATCTTGTTATATGGAAGTGTTGATGTGGATTATTAATGTTTAGACTAATACTTTTAATCATCTAAAACTTGGATATCAAAAATTTATTGTACACGCACAAGAAATGCGTTTTCAGATTAAAATAAGCAGAATTTTAAGAATTGCAAATAACCTACTTCTAACACATATAAAACATATAATATCTTATATACATATATACACATTCTAAAATTTTCATGGATGATATAGAAAAGAAAATTAGATTGGAAATTCATTTTATTAATATTCAATATTTTGAACCAACCAACTGGTTGGTTAAGTGGATCATAAAAACTACATACATATTTTGAGAGATGTGATAATGAGGATTAGCATGAAGGGGAAAAAACAAAACTGACTCTACACTTGATATTGGCAAGTATCTTTGTTCCCTTCCCATTTAAAGAGGCAACTCCTTCCTTCAATTACAGTAAGAAAAGCAAAAGTCAGAACTGCAAGCTAAAGATTCATTCTGGATATGATAATTTACTGATGGTACCCATTTAAAGTCAAATTTGTTCCCTTTAAATTATCTCAGTCTTTGGCTACACTGGATTGAAAAACAAAGCAAATGAAACAATCTAACCAAAAAAGTAACAGCCGTAGGGCCAATCTGGTAGCTACACACAATTACAGCCTAAATCCAAACAGCATTTTTTGATATGACCTATAGCTCTACAAACTTGGTCATAAAAATATTCCAAACTATCATGACTATATCAACAGTTATTCCAGTTTATATTACATCGGATATTCTCAACAGAACTGCATAATGATTCACAACTTTGAGATTTGATATGTGAGTGTGTATGTAAAACTTTCTTGAAATTGAGGGATTCATTGCTTACAAGGTCTAAGCATAAACTTGTCCTTCCTAGACCCACAACACTTAATCTTCCTCAGGACTAATTTGTGTGCATCCTTTGCCTGGCTTGAAGGATGACCTACTGACTTTTTCATGTCTAGATTTGTCATTTATTTCTGGTCATGTGTAAGAATGGAACATGGTTGCCTATTGCTTTCTACTTGTTCACAATATTGGTTGGTCACATCTGAACATTTTCTTAGGCTCTGGCTGGTGTTCAACACTAAGGATGCCTGCTGATTCCTGATTAGATATGGCTTTTTGTTTCAAATAGTTCTTTCCCAAAATGTAGCCATTATTAAAAAATGTAAATCAGATTAAACAATATTTTACCAAAAAAACAATATTGAAAGCACATCTTAGGTACGTAGCTACTTTGTAAAACTACAAATTACCACTAAAAAGCATTCAAACACTTCTCATATTAAAACTAAGTCTTTAATCAGAATTACTATTAATTTTTAAGGGGCTTACCTAAATGTAAAAATACTCATTAAGAGAGTTCCCCAAATAATTATACAGCTGTCTATGAAAATTATGGAGCATATTCAGTAAAGTAGCCCTACATCTCTATTTTTGCTTACTTAAGGTGTTATTAAATTAACAACCTTGTCCCTCAAAAATGACTTTATTTATATATGTATAAGGGTTGACCAAGCATGAGTTAAGGCATCAATCATCAAATAATCTCTAAATTTAAAGAGACCAATGTCTACAAATCAGTAGAGCAGGCAGGGGAAGGGACTGATGTTTTAAATTCTGATCATGAATGCTATTCAACTATACACAGGGACAATTAGCAAGCATTTGCTTCTTTAAAAAGTTAGCCTTGGCTTGGAATCTGCATAGAAGCTCCAATTGTACTCCTAGAAGTCATCGTTTCCTTAAGCCAGGAAAGTGAACACAGATTAAATGGTTAATGCTGCTTTAAAAACACCCCAGGAAAGGAAAATGTATAGCTTCCATTGACCTTAATATTTCCTGACTCTATGCTGTGGAAATATTAACCAAAGCACAAAACAAGTTCATATGGAGGGTAAATTTATTAACTAGCCAGACAAAGGAAAACAGTGCCCTGTTGGTTGGTCAGCTTCCCTGAATATATGGATTGTAGGGACTAGATATAGGACAAGAAGGAGAAATCTTTTCAATAAAGGAAAGATACTTTTTGACTGGTTATCAAACAAGACTGACAATTCTCTCTTGGTGTGGGTCACTATTTGAGTGCAACCTCATTTGGGTGGCCAAAAATTTAGCCTGGTTCTCAGGAAGGTCTGATGATGAATTATTTAAAGATCAACTAGGCTTAGAGTCATTCCATGATCAAACCCTTATGTGCACATACAAAATTGGAGCAGAGATTTTCGTTGTGGATACTAGTCACAGAATTGAAGAAAATTAGACCTATGAGTAACCTTAGAGATCATGTATTCCAATGCCTCACCTTACAGATAAAGAAACAAGCCAAAAGTAGCAAAGTGCCATTCAGTTGACATTCAGTGCTAATCAAAGTGCCATTCAACTGGCAAATGGCAGAGCCTGAACTCAATACAGGTGTTCAACAAGTCCAGTATATACAGCATTGCAGTGGAAACTCAAAACAGTTCTCTGCCTTAGAGAAAGTGAAGAGTTTCACTTCACACATCATATGAGCAAATTTCTCCAGTGCAAAGGGCAACCTAATGGCTTGAAAAGTTGATGGCACTTCACGGAATGATGTGGAAACAGAAGGCCATTGTGTTAATGTGTGTCACGGGGTGAGGAATAGAGAGAATGAGTTTCAGTTACACCTCCACAAACTCATTGGCAGCTAAAAACTTTCAGTCCTAGAAAAATTCCCAGCGTTACTGTACCCTGCAGAGATGGAGGCAATTAAGCAGAAGCCTGACTGAAATGACTACGGAGATAGTAGAATGCTTAGAAGAGTTGAAGGCAATTAAGATTCCATGATCTATTCTTGTATCCTTTCTGTGCTGCCAAAGCACCATTCAACCACTGTATTTTACATCTTTTGCATAAGAAAACACCTGCATCTGCATAGATTCTTTTTTTTTAAATTTATTTATTTGCATTCAAGTTAGTTAACATACAGTGTAGTATTGATTTCAGAGGTAGAACCCAGTGATTCATCACTTACATATAATACCCAGTGCTCATCCCAACAAGTGCCCTTTTTAATGCCCATCACCCATTTAGGTCATCCCCCCACCCAACTCCCCTCCAGCAACACTCAGTGTGTTCTCTGTATTTAAGAATCTCTGATGGTTTGAACTGCATAGATTCTGATTTAACTGCCAAACAGAGCACTTCTTTGTTGTGATAGGAATTTTATTTCCTATAACAGGTTATTCTTCCCTCTTCTCCCCCCCACCCCCAACCAATATCACAACAGTCAGCCTCCTGGATCTGTTTGAAGAGCAACTGGTCAAAGAATTTTCATCCATCTCTCATGAAAACATCAAACAAAAGTCAAATGTATTCCAACCTTTAAAACTGGTCCTTATTCAGTCAGAGTTCAACAAGTTGTTATTGAGTGGCTACCATCTACCAGATGTCAGGGTTTCAGTTGCTTGGAGAAGCTCAAGGTTTGGTGGGCAAGACATATATGTTAGTAAATACTATAATTTAATGTTACAATGGAGACACTCACATCAGAGTTCTCTGCAAACACTGATGAGGAGTCACCTAAAAGGAAATACTTTAAATATAAGTGACCATATATGGTCAAGAGGGAAGGGCATTGTAGAAAGAAGAAATTTTCATGAGAATGGCAAGTGGTTATGTGTGGATAGGAGACTGAGTGAGATGTTAACAGTAGTCCAGCATATCTCAACTACTGACATTTTGAACCTGATGATTTTGTTCTTAGGATTACCCTATTCATTTTTAGCAGATTTTTGACAGAATCTCTGCTATTCATCCACTAGATAACAGTAGCATATGATCCCCAGTACCAACACCACAGTTGTAAGAATAAACATGTCTCCCTCCGTACCTTTCTACATGTCCCTAAGTGGGCAGAATCCTCCTTAGTTGAAAATAATTGGTAGAAGCTAGATAACCAAAGGTCACATATGTCATTCAAAGAAATTTATGTTATTTCATATATAGTAAGTGACATGTCAAGATGTCATAGAGATCTCATTGCCTTTACAGTACAGTGTATAATGTAGATAGATAGATAGATAGATAGATGTATATATATCTACACACACAACCTGACACTTTATAAAATTTTATAAAACTGGGGCACCTGGGTGACTCAGTTTGTTAAGCATCCAATGAGAGGCTAAGAGAAAAATTACCAGGTGTACTCACAACTGCAAAGAAAAGAAAGATCTTTCCCCTCCCCCGCCGTTCCCGAAACCAGCCAGGGCGCGCCCGGTGGTAGTCTGACATAAAGGTGGGAACCAATCAAGTTCTGCTGAATGGTTTGAAATAAAGGCGGGAACCAATCAAGTTCTGCTGAGCGTTCAAATTTAAATGTCAACCTATAACAGCTCTGTAACCTCAAAAAAAATCCCTAACTTGTTTGTGCCGGTCTATAAAAGAAGCTGTAAGATCCTTGCTCGGGGCCTCTTAGCGTTACCGGCAACGAGTGCTCGGAGGACCGGGTTCAAACCTGCAATAAACGACCCTTGCCGCTTGGCTTTGACTCTGGACTCTGGTGGTTTGTTTTCGGGGGTCTCTCGAATCGGGGCATATCACCAACTCTTGATTTCAGCCCAGGTCATGATTTTACAGTTCCTGAGATGGAGCCCCAGGTCCGGCTCTAGGCTAACAGCACAGAGTCAGCTTGAGATTCTCTCTTTCCTTCTCTCTCTGCCTCTCCCCTGTTTGTGCTCTCTATCTCAATCTCAAAATAAATAAAGACTAAAAAAAGAAAAATAAATCAAATAAAATTTTATAAAATGCGTGTATTTTGAATGTATGGTTTTAGAGAGAGAGGCTTGAGCTTTGCTTTTATCAAAGGGGATCCAAATTCCTAAACTAACATGAACCACTAGAAATAGTCCCAATTATTGAATATTCCTCATGTATTGGTACTCTTATAGAGGCAACACAGAGAAACAACCAAAAATATATAGAACAAAAAATATAACAGTGTTTGCTTTCAAGACAAAGGGAATAATAAACAAAATATGGGTCTTGCCACATCTCAGTCAGTGGCATCCCTGACAGACCAAGACACCCAACAAGACCAATGCCAGGTAGTTATTTCCCAAATAGGTAAGCAACTGTATTTCACAAAGGTTTCCTTCTCCCTTATTTTGAATGCATATAAAATTGAATGAAAATGACACATCTTTGTTTTGATTTTGATGAACTCTTACAAAACAAAAAAATGTACTAATAAGAATATATGTACTATATGAATGTACTAATATGTACTAATATTAAAACTGTACTAATATGAATATAATGAATATATATGTTTTTTGTAAAGGCAGGAAAGAAGCCACATAGCACCCGTTCCTGGCATACCAAGCCGGGGCAGTGTTTTGTTTTTTTTTAACGATCCCACCACTTAGCAGTTAATATTTGGTGCTCAGTTAATACTTCCTTCAGAATTTGTTATATAATTGTTTTTATTGTAAGAGATTATAGGTGTTAATCACAGAGTGTTGTTGCATGAGATTCTGAAACCTGATATAACAATGATGTGACAACTGGAAAACACCTTGATTGCATGTTCAATATTGAATTAATGGTTGAGTCTTATTGATTCTTTTAGGAGGTTGGCTTTCTAGAGAAAAATCAAATATTGAATTACCTGAGAAATAAAATATAAAATAAAAAGTGTTTAGATAACATTCTAGAACTTCCTTCCTTAACATATATAGAGAAATTTACATCAAAGTTTTTGTTTTCTGGGGTAGTGGAATAATATGTTTTTAAAATTAAAGTAATTTTTACAAAAGCAATATTTATGTACATTAAAAGCTCATATAGGGGGCAACTGGATGGCTCAGTCAGTAAGTGTCTGACTTCGGCTCAGGTCCTGATCTCATGGTTTGTGAGTTCAAGCTCTGCATCGGGCTCTGTGCTGACAGCTCAGAGCCTGGAGCCTGCTTCAGATTCTGTGCCTCCATCTCTCTCTCTCTCTGCCCCTCCCCTGCTTGCGCTCTGTCTCTTTCTCACTCTCTCTCAAAAATAAATAAACATTAAAAAATTTAAAAAAGTAAAACTCATATAGTAAAGAAAGGAAAAAAAAAAAAGAAGTGAGTGGCATCTTCTCCCTTCCAGCTCCTAATTCCTTTCCCCAGGAAATATAAACAAGATTTTATTTTTTGCATATCCCTCTCAAAAGTTTTATTCACACAGAAGGGACAATTCTACATAGTGTTGCTCTACATCTTGCTTTTTTACTTAAAAGCATATGCTATAGAGTTTTTCATATTATAACTCATGCCTATTGTGTTCTCTTTTTTTATACCCAACTGTATTCTTTATAATGATCTCAGTCTACAAAATGCAACAAAATAGAGCAAAAATGTATATGTTCTATTGTATGTGTGTGTTGTTTTTAACAATTCCCTTTTATGGCGAGTTGCACATTTTCAGTTTCCTTGTGTACACATAATTTTACACTGCAAATTTTGTACATACATCTTTGAGTAGTTCTATAAAAATATTTATAGGATTCATTCTTAACATGAACTGCCTTTAAATTCAATTTCATCAATTCCAAAAAAGCTTTTGAATTAGACATTTCTGTCAATGAGAAATTCTTCCTTCTTATGTAATTTTGAGTTTGGAATTCTATTGAGATACAAAAATATTAGGAGGCAGAAATTCATGTTCTTAGACTTAATATGTTCTACAATGTGTATAATATAAATATACCACATATAGAATGGAATCTTACTTTAAGAATATAATGTCTAAAATAAGAAAAGTTTAGACTAGAATACGTAATATTGAACAACAATGAATACACCAACTTAAATGATTTAACAGCATATACAACATGGTTACTTTGATTTCCCTCAAATGTTCTTATATGGGTGTCTGAAGCTAAGGATAACTTGAAAGCCTCAAATATTATAGTACAACCATCCTAGTTAGGCACTTAAAGTGATTTTGAGCTATTCAAGCTAGTTAAACATGAATTTGGCAAAAATATGTAGAATATTGCCAATCTGGAGAACATTAATTTTTGTCAAAAATACACCAAATAATGCAGGTAATTCATACTATGTAGCAGGTACTAATTAACTTTTTTTTTAATTTGAGGGTCCTACAAATCTATTTTTATGAGACAGAATTTGAGGTCTCTAGTCAAAATTCTAGTGCAGCTCCTAATTTATTAATGTGTTCTTGTATTCCTTCTATATAAACTAACTGTATGAAAGTTATTAAATACCACTGCATGCCAGGTAGTATGGTAAAGGCTTTAAATACAAATATTCTCCTTGCATTTCATGGAAGTTATAATTTAGTCAGGCAAATAAACAGTCCCTAAATAATCATGCAAATAATTATAAAATCAAAACTATTGTGCCCAGGTCATCTAAGAGCTTATGATGAAAAAATTTACCTATTCAGGAAGGTTTTTCTGAACTGAGATTTAAAGTATAAGTAAGAGTCAAGGAAGCAAAGAGGGAAATGGACATCATCTCTAGAGAGGAAATAGCATCTGCAAAGATCTTGGGAGTCAAGGGCCACAACCATAGTCATATGCCTAGTCTTTAAACATATAATTAAAATGGGTATACCTTGTAGTTGGAAAATTCCCAACATGATCCTTGGTGTGTGGGATAAGTACTATAAGAGTTAGTCCAAGTGGAAGTCTCTATCAAGAGAGTAAGTGAAGAATAATATCACTGCTTATAGGAATAGCAAAGATTAGAGCCAACCTTTTGACTGTCCTATCATATCCCAACATGACTCATGAGTTTGGACCCTCCTAAAGCTAAATGAATGCTGAAGGATGACACTAGATTATTAAAAACTGAAACAAATGGTATCACCAATTAAAGCCACCATACTAGATATAATATCTTTGGTAGAGCAGGCTGACACTGCCTTTGGAATGTCACATGCATTCTTTTCTATCCCAGTCAGAAATGAGAATCAGAAACAGTATATTTCATGGCCTTGTTCCAGAACTATGAAGTCTTCTGCCTTTTGTCAAATATAGTCTGAGGGAAACTGGATTATCTGGATATTCCATAGAATATCTCAATGGTCCATTAAATTGGTAGAACCATATCAATAACATCATGTCAACCAAAACAGATCCACAAAAGTAGCAGACACATTGGAGGCTTGGGAAAGTATATATTGCATGATAGGAAATAATCTCTGCAAAGATGGAAGGACCCACTGAGTGAAGTGTTTTTGGGGTATACTGGTCTGTGGCTTAATTGGGACATTCCCTTAAAGTAAGGAGTAAATTATTACATCTTGCAACTGTCACTACCAAGAAGAATAACAACACCTTGTATGCCTCCTCATGTTCTGTTTTAAATATTTATTTTTTATTTTTTTTATTTTGACAAAGAGAGAGAGAGAGAGAGTGAGAGAGAGAGAGAGAGAGAGAGAGCACGCACAAGCAGGGGAGAGGGGCAGAGGGAGAAAGAGAGAATCTTAAGTAGGCTCAATTCTCAATATGCAGCCTGACATGGGACTTGATCTCATGACCCTGGGATCACATGAGCCAAAATCAAAAGTCAGACGCTCAACTGACTGAACCACCTAGAAATCCCTCATTATGTTCTGAAGGTTGCATATTCCATGCTTGAAAATATTACTCAAACCCATTTACCATATGACATAAAATGCTGCCAGCTTTGAATGAGGCCTAGAATAGAACCAGGCAGTGGTATAAGTGGCCCTGTTCCTATGACCATAGGACCCTGAAGACCTTATGATATTAAGAGTATTGGTGACAAGAAAAGCCAGTTTCAGCCTGTGGTAAACTTCCCCCCAAAATCATAATATAAAATCTTAGGGTGTTGGAGCAAAGCCATGCAATCTGCAAGACCATGCCAAAATGGAGCTTCTGGCCTGCTACTGGGACAAGTAAAAATGGAGAGCCTGAATATAGGACATAAAATGTCAGAAGTGCCTATCATGTTCTACTAGAACTACAAAACCATAAATTCAGGTGGGTCCAATAACTGTCTATTGTAAGTGGAAGTGGTATTTCAGGGATTGGGCAGAAGTAAGACCAGAGGTTACAAGTAAGATGCATGAGCAGATATCTCAGACCCTAATGCCACCCACCATTAATGAACAATTAATACCTCTCAGTTCACATGACTGAATGGGAGGTCCCTTATTACCAGCTGATAGAAGAAGGGAAAAAGCCAATCTTGGATTTTGAATGGATCAGCTCAGTATGTGAGTGGAAAACAAAAATGAACATTGACTACATTAGAGCCCCACTCAGGGTTGACTGGAAAATACAGTGACAAAGGGACATTTTCCAATAATTAAAAGATATGGAGTACACCTGGTTGAGCACTTTTTTTTGGAAATATAAGTGGCTCAAGGGGTACCTGGGTGGCCCAGTGGTTGAGCCTTCGACTCTTGATTTTGGCTCAGGTCATGATCTCATGGTTCATGAGTTCATGCCCTGTGTCAACCTCCACGTTGACAGTGCAGAGCCTGCTTGAGATTCTCTCTCTCTCTCTGCTCTTTCCTCACTCGTCCTCTCTCTCTCTCTCTCTCACACAACATAAATAATTTAATTAAAAAAGTGGCTTAAGGTAAGAGTAAAAACTGACTCATGAGCAGTGGCAAATGCTGGTTGATTAGGGATCTGGAAGGAGAAACGTTGAATGGTGAGGGATAAGGAGGTTAAAGATAAAGGCATGTGGATGGATATATGGGAATAGATACAATGTGTAAAGATCCTTAACACCACCAGAAAGCATCTGCCAAGTAGACAGTATGACTCAGCATCGGCATCCCAATTGCTAATCTTATGTGTGCATAAGTGGAGTGATTTTGGTAGCAAAAGTAAAAACTACATGTGGGCCCAAGAACATAGGCTCTTATTCAGCTACAGTCACTGTCAATATTTAATCTGGTTCAAATAGAAAATACTCATCCCCTAATGAATCACTATCCTTTGCAGAGACATACCAGGAAATATGGTGGAAAGGTGACTATATTGGATACTTTCCACCCAGAAGGAGCAGTAATTCAGTGTTTTGGTTATCTATTATTACACAGACAATCATCCCCAAACTGACTAACTTAAAACAGTAACTTAAAACTTAAAACAGTAACATTGGTTTTTCTCATACATCATCAGCTCTTCTATGCTCACTGCACATAAATGAGTGGACCTCAAAGGGTAGGGGTTGGAAGCATCTGAAAGCACTCACTCACTCACTCATTCATCTGGTTGTTGATGTTGACTTGTTGGCCGGGACCTCAGCTGAAGCTAGGGTGAAACTCCATCATGTGGTCTTTCAATTAGGTAGGTGCTTGGTCTTATCAGAGCATGGTGATGGTTTTTAAAGACAAGTGTCCCCAAATCAGGAGAAAACTAAGCAGGTCTATGTCATATTTTCTGACCTAGCTTTGGAAATCATATGACCTCACTTCTTCCTTATTCTATTCATTAAAAGCAAATGACTAAAATCATGCCACATTTAAGACAAAGTATATTAGACTCCACTTTTGGATGAAGAATGTAAAAGAATTTGTGGACATATTTAAACTACCACATTCATCTTGATTGAAATTGCACAGATTCTGAATATGAGTTATTCTTTTCTGAGAGACTCAGTAGCACCACTATCTGAGGACTTCTAGTGCTTGATTCATTAACAAAGAATCTTGCATAAAATCAAATTGGATTGATTCACTTTATATAGAAGGAGAGTGCAGTAATGGGTATAAACCATCCACTGGCTGTATCATATACTAAATATCCAGAAGCCAGCAGCTTTACAGAGGGAAGAATGGCTTGTTAAAGCAAAACTATCTGAGTGTGAACTTGGAGATGATACCTTGAAAGGATGACAGTATATACCCTAAATTAAGTACTAGTATATGGCACTGTGTCCTCTTTAAGTAGAATACATGTGCCTATGAATTAGCGAGTTGAACGAGGAATGTGCCTACCTACCATTGTTCCCAGTGTACCATTTGGGGAGGAATCTGTGCTTCTTACTTCTACAACTCTGGACTCTAAGGATTTCCAGGTCTTGATTTCAGAAAGGGTACACTTATATCAGAGAACACAACAAGAGTCTTATTATATCTCAAGCTTTAGGTGTTTCCCAGTTACCTAGGACTCCTTGCTCTAAAAAACTAGCAGGTAAAGATAAAAGTCTTCATCTTGGAAGGGCTAAATGACACCAATCATTAGAAGAGGTCAAGGAGTAATATATATGGAAATCAGGTGTCCAGTTGGACATTTCTTGGTATTCAATTGCCTAATTTTGATAGTAAAGGGAAAAGTGCAGCATTCATGGCCCTAGAAAAACATAATAACCAGGTGTTCAGACACCTCATCCAGAAAGCCATCTCAAATACCAGAAGTACCATCTGAGAATGAGAGTAGAAGTATCAGTTACGTCCTCAGTATTAGCTACAGCCAAAGGGGTATAAGTACATCCAGTTTGCCACCTTCATGCAAGTTTTTCTCATGAAAAGGAAGACCACTGGAATCCCAAAAGAGTTCTTCCATAACTTACTTAAAGGAGAGCGTGGACTGTAGTAGATGCCACGGTGTGCTTCTTAGATTCACCAATGCACTCCGGACTGAGCACTCATTGTCTAGCTGCTTGGATTGTTGGTGGCTGACTTAAGTTCATGCCTGCTCCCTAAGGATTCCACAACCAGTGATTGGTCAGTGAAGATATATAAGGTCTAGGCCACTTGCCCAATTCAAGATATTAATGAAAGTTCATCCTACTTCCAGAAATATTTGTAGGATTGTCTAAGACCTTTGATGTGACACAGTTCAGTTTCACCCTCTATCCAAACATGATTTTTCAGATCCCCTCCAGATGCTGCCCCTGATATCACATCCCAGTAAACTTCCTGCATGCAAATCTTCTTCAGAGCATGTTTCCTAGGGAACCCTACCTAAAAAGTAGAGAAAGCAAGAAGACAGAACCAGAAACAAAGCACAGGAATCTGAAGAAATACCATATTGTTTCATCATCTATAAGGAAAACATTCTTTTTTTCACATTTTTATATCACTTAAGTTGGAATGTAGTTTATAATCCTTATAAAAAATAAGCATCATGTTATAGTTGAATAGGCAATTGTTTTTCTTTTGTAGTAGTGGGAGTGGTTCAGAACATGGCCCCCCAAAATATGCTGCTTTGGTGTATGGATTATTTTCGGCTGAAGGCACTTGAGAAATGACAGGTGCAGGAAGGGCTCTCCCCTTTCTATCTAAAAGCATGTTGTAAATTTTCCCATGAGAAAGGCGCCCTTCCTGTACCAGAAATAGAAGAACATTGTTATCACCTGAAACTGAAGTACATGCCAAAATGGACCTCTCCAAACAAACCTAGCAAAATAACCCTTACTCTCCATAAATTTTCCCATATATTTCCTAGTCACGGTCCCACAATTTATTGCCCCTAACCCAAACCCTTTTGTCACTTCTCCACAAATTTATCATTCATTTTTTGTTTGTTTGTTTGTTTAAAAGGTATATAAGCTCTTGGTTCTAACTTCTCTTTGGGTCTTCATTTTCCTTTTGCAGACTCCCATGGGTATATAAAAATATTAAATAAAATTTGTATGTTGTTCTCCTGTTGGTCTGTTTTACATCAGTTTAATTTTCAGGTCCATCCACAGAACTTAATTGGGTAAAGGGAAGTTCTTCCTCCCCTACACAGTACATTAGTGAATGATGTATCCTACTTTTAAAATGTAAATTTGATTAAAAACAAAATTAAACAAGGAAAAGGGTTTGGAATCCAGACTTTCTGGAGTTTGGAGGAATTTTAAAAGGGTTAGTACAGACCCTAGAAGCAGTAGGGGAAAAACCTGACATTATAAGAGCTGCTTTTGAAAGTACCATTAGGTCTACCACATGAAGGAGTAATGATGAGAGATGATAGGCTCCTGAGCATGTAAGAAAACTGATGGGGGTGGTAATGTTAGAGATAAAGACAAGTGGGTGGATAGATAAATTTGAAAGACATTTAGCAGGTGAAATCTGTAGTATTTAGATTTAAGATAAACATGAGGACTGGGCAGTGACTCTGGTTCTCGGATCAGCAATCCGGTGATTGGTTAATGTCATTCATGAGATTAAAAACCACTGGGCAGAAACCATGTTATATTTCTTTAGAGGGGAAGTGTATATGTGAGAAACTATGTTAGATTTCTTTAGAGGGGAAGTTTATATGTGACAATCAGGAATTACTTAACACTAACTTTGGAGATATCGTTAGGCATTTGAGGAGAGATGTCATGTAAAATGTTTTTATATGTCATTCTAGGGTTAAGAAAAGAAGTGTATGTTAGAGATACAGTTTTGAAACCATCTAGGTAGATCAGTAAATGGTAACTGAAGCTCCATATAGGGATGAAATCATGTAGGATGATAGTATGAAAAGAAAGAAGGCAGTTTAGGACCAAGTTTCTACTAACTCTGAGATTTAGTAACTGGGTAATAGAATGCATTTATTAAAGTAGACATTGAGGAAGCATTCCCAGAAGAAAAAAAAAAAAAGAAATAGATGGCTTTTGTGTCCTAAAAGACAAAGAAAAAAATGATTCAAGAAGGACAGAGTAGACATATGTGGAATGTAAGAAACAAAACAGATGTCGGGGTGCCTGGGTGGCTCAGTCAGTTAAGCATCTGACTTCAGCTCAGGTCATGATCTCACAGTTCATGGGTTCAAGCCCTGCATCAGACTCTGTGCTGACAGCTCAGAGCCTGGAGCCTGCTTCAGATTCTTTGTCTCCCTCTCTCTCTGCCTCTGCTTATGCTCTATCTCTCTCTCAAAAATAAATAAAAATAGGGGCGCCTGGGTGGCTTAGTTGGTTGAGCCTCCGACTTCAGCTCAGGTCATGATCTCCTGGTCCGTGAGTTCGAGCCCCGCCTCGAGTTCTGGGCTGATGGCTCAGAGCCTGGGGCCTGCTTCCATTCTGTGTCTCCCTCTCTCTCTGCCCCTCCCCCGTTCATGCTCTGTCTCTCTCTGTCTCAAAAATAAATAAACGTTAAAAAAAAAATAAAAAGCAATAAAATCAAGTATTTCTTTCACAGATAACTTTACATTGGGGATTTGCATTCACGAATTATGAAGAAAATACTTACATTTAATCTAGTATTTTTCTTTTAGATTTTTTATTTCTGAAGACTACATTTCCAGCAACCAAACGATACTGGGTTTCTATGGACTAAAAAGAATCTTTGACCTTGAAACTTTTTAACATAAAGGATTCATTAAGCCTATGGAGAACCATTTCAGAAAAACATGACATTTTGTTACTGTCTGACTCCATGGCATAAGTTGTACATTCACACGCCATTCAGAAAAAAAATATCCTTGAAAGACTTTTAAGTCTGTGACAAGTCTCCCAATAAAGACATGGGCTCTGGAACCAAACAACCTGGGTCAAATCCCAGTTCAGCCACTTGCTGTGAGTCTGTGGGAAGTGCATTTAAATTCTCCATGATTCTGCTTCTTCCTGTACAATAAGAGGGTTAATAAAAACACTGACGTCACAGGGCTATGATGAGGATTAGAAGATTTTATATATATAAAACACTTAGAACCATGTTTGGCACATTATAAACACTCATTTAAACATCAGCAATAATGGTTTTTGAGAATACTCAACAGAACGTTCCTTTTCCTTTTTTAAAAGAACTTTATTAAGTGTATCTGACTCCCTGGATCCAGAGAGAGAACTTGAGGGCTTTTTACTATAGAACAGCTTAATGGCTTACCAAGACCTCTTTGGTCTGACCCCTGGCTTTCTTTTGATTTCTCAAACATGCTAATCAGTTCCTATCCTAGGGCTACTGTACTAGGCAATTCCTCCTTTGGGAATACTCCTCCTTGAGACCTTTGGATGTCATACTCCTTCCAGTCATTTGGATTTTAGTTTAAAAGTCATTGCCTCAGGGAAATGTCCTTGACTCAAGCTAAAATCAATAAATAGCCACTCTATTTTACCTCACTTTCATTAATTCCCTCAAAATACTTTTGACTTTCTGAAACTTTTCTCAATACTTTGTTTTTATTTCTCTCTCTTCTGATCAATGTATAAGCTAAAGAGAACTGGAAACTCTATTCAGACTAGCGTGGACAATGCCTGTAGGGAATATTAGCTGAATGACTGAACAAAAAATTTTAAACTCAAAAATTTTATTTCCTTAGCTTCTAATTTTCTGCCCACCTTTCTTCATATACTTGACGTTACGCGCTATCTTACAGACTCACACTATTGCCCCACGTAAACACCTGGCTCAGGCAGCCTCAAACCCACAGGGCTAACTGATTAAGGAACTCAGTGCAGGAATGACTGGTGTTCACCAACCAGCATTGTAGTCATATAGAGGAATATATTTTTGTTCAATATTTCACTAGACTGAATGTTCAGAAAATTTAAGAGAATTTAAAGTTCATAATTCAATGAAGGGATCTGCCTACATAGTACCTGTAGAAAGGCAAACAAAATACCCAGCAGTTCAAAAACTTCCCCCCTTGTTCCTATGCCCTAAATTTTCCATATGCTCACAAAACACCCATTATTCTCTTTTTGAATTAGTACGCTAAAGATTACAATTGAGGAAATGATGAAATAGATAAGGCTGATTGAAATCATCTAGTGATTTTGAAATACAAAATAAACACTAACCTTCCCCCTAGAGATTTTAGAAACACATTTCCCTAGCACTCGAGGACAAAGATTAAGTGGTTTTCCTTCTAAAAATAACCAGACCCATATGAAATGTCCTGAGGTAAGCCCCACCCACCCCCCAAAAACAAATGTCTCAAGAAAAAGAGCCCTGTAATCATTCAGAATGTACAAAGTTATGTATTTCTAATTCAAAGAAAATAAAACACAAACTATTTTTAGGCCTAATCTAATCCGCCCCAGCCCCAACCACCTCCTTTTGTTTTCCTAGAGAACACAGCAAATGCCATAGATCAAAGTCTGTTTTCTCTGAGCACATAGGGGGCTTGAAGGCTGTCCGGTCACTGCCACTGTGTCAGATGGATAATGACAGATGAAATGTATATAGCGTCTCGGTAGACGAGGGATTTTTCACTTCATCCTATGAGGACGGGGGACAATGAATTAGTGTACCGCATGCGCAGACTGCCAAGAGGAACTCGCCCCCAGCCGGAGCGGCAAAAACAAACAATCCCAAATGCCTTTGTGGTTTACAAGTGGTCATTTTTCAAAGAGATGCACACGCATGTGGATAGAGTGAAGAGGTTCCCAGCAAATGGGAGAAAAGTAATGCTACGTTTCACAAACATTTCTGGGAAAATGCTACCATCAAATATTCATGGTAGCCTCTTGTCTATATGAGCCTGGCTGATGGAATAATAGTGCTGATTCACCTGGCACCAAATCTCAGCCCCCTTCCCATTCTCTCACTAGTAAATCTTGGCTGTCAGTGATGGGAACTGATGGGAAATGATAGCCTTATTGAGCTGCCTCATGAACTGTAACTCATTTGTTCTCAAGACCTAGACTGACAGCCCTTGCATTTCTCCCTTCTAGCAAAATTGAGCATAAATCACTTTATCATTTTTCCACATGACAGTTTATCAGAATTCTGGAATTCTAGATGAAGTCATAGGGCTGGTGATAGAAAACGAGACAAGTTCTGTCCTGTAGCTGAGGAGGACTGCCCCTCCAAAGGTATTAACGCAGCCTTAAAAATACAATCGGGACTTAACTAAATACAAATTCTCTCCCCTTTGACAGACATTCTGTCAGCTTTCTTTTCTCTAGCGTCTTCTGTGTGACAAAGATGGGGAGAGTGGAGTTATGGCATATAATTATGCTTTTGTTCTAACAAGCAAGGAAACGTGGCCCAGCCCAGACTAATGATTCTACCACCTAATTTCAGGGCTTGTGTCTTCTGAGTGAGAATGGTCAGTGCTAGGAGCTGACATTGAGGCCATTCCAGGTTTGCTCTGAGGAAAATCTGTGAAGCTAATTTAGAGTAACCTGCCAGTACACCTTCCTTTCTTCAGATACATTTTACAAGTGCATCACTCTGCTGCCAACTGGGGACACAAAGATAACTGAGATGCCCTGAGTATTTAGGGGATCCCACATTCATTAGCGTATAGATGGGTACCAGGAAGGCAAACCTACAAGGAAGATAGTTCCAACGGCAGCTGCAGGCACAGGGCACACTGGTGCCTTTGAGACACAGAGAAAGGAGTGGCTGGTTGTTGGGATGACAGAGAAAGGGTTCAGGAAAGATCTCTCAGAGGGGTGACTATGAAGTCTAGTCTGGGCAGATAAATCCATGTTTCCCTCACGTGGACCACTGACTCTTCCAGTGGTGGCAACAGAGGCTGGAAGCAGATTCAGTTCATTTTGCTGTTGTTTAATCCAAACGTGTCTTCCTCTATTCAGTGGCTCACTCAAACCTTATAATATTAAATACAGCCCTCCAACCATGCTCAGCACAATCTAAGATTGGAAGTGCATGCATTTATACACCGAGGATCTATGCTATAACACGCATCTGAACACCCTAACAATGGGACAGAAGACATGACACATACATTGACAATCACAGGCCAGAACTCACATTCCTAGGGTGAGAGGGAAAGTCTAGATTAAACTCTTCTTCATGGCTAATGGTACATGATAAACATTCTGACTCAGCAAATCTTTGACCGTGTGATGTGGAATGCGGCTCCACATGACTATAGCACGGCTGGATCTGAAACATGGCACTAAATACACTGTTTAGATGTTCAAGACATGTACAAAGTTGAAAAGCCTACTAGATCGCCTTTTTGAAATTTGCTTTTCACAAAGATCACTATTCAGGTTAGGAAGGGTGTTTCAAGAAGCTTGTGTGTTCTAATGGCATTTATTTCCCATATTTCTCAAAGTCCTTTTTCTGAACAGTGATTCTGACATTGTGTCTGAACTACAGAAATCGATCACTTATTCTTCTGGGCTTTTTTTTTTTGGTTGGTAGTAGGAATATCTCTGGGCATTATGCACAGATATTTAGATACATGAACACAATTATATAGATGTGTTAGACACAAATACTTTGAAAATATCAATATTTAAATGTGCATTTCTCAGATGGGAGTGGTGTTTCTGATTTGCTATTTTAATTAAATAATTAGATTAAAATATATCTATAGGGCATGCATTTCAATAGAGGTGATATCTCTCTCAAGGAGAAAAAATTAGGTCTTGAGGCATGAAAAAGTATTGTTTTTATGTCTAAAGCACACCTATACATATAATATAGACAGATATACAGTGTATCTCTGGTATTGAACTTCATGTGGAGGGGGAGAACTTAGGGGACAATAATGGAAAAAAAATAAGAACACTGTCTTAGGGTATCTGTAGTGGTAACAATGAATAGTGAGTTATTTAAAAATTTATTTAAATTTGTTTAATGTTTCATTTTATTTTTTGAGAGACAGAGCACGAGCAGGAGAGGGGCAGAGAAAGAGGGAGACACAGAATCCAAAGCAGGCTCCAGGCTTTGAGCTGTCAGCACAGAGCTCAATGTAGGGCTGGAACCCATGAATGTGAGATCATGACCTGAGCCAAAGTCGGACGCTCAATTGACTGAGCCACCGAGGTGCCCCAAAAATGTTTTTAAATAAAGTAATCCTGGTGACCGCTTTAGCTTTCAGGATTTTATTTTGATTTGCTGTGACGTGATAGCAGCTTTAGTCATTTTTCTGAAGAGAGTCAAAAGTAAGGCATAAATAGAAAATCTACATGTGGGAATCTGGCCAGAGATACTGCAGTGTGTAAATAGAGAACAGGGACTGAGAAAAATCAGTTATCTCATCAAACAAGCCCCTGGATGCATAACAGTTGGCAGTTACTGTTTCCCAAGCAACCTTTGCCTGTGATAGACTATCAGAACGAGTTTCTTAATCCTGTGGCAATCATACACACTTTAAAAAATCTCTCTAGGAATTAGTCTCTCTAAAAATAGGCAATGAAGAAGTTATTATCTCATATTAATTTATTACCATTTTCACTCGATAAAGTTCCATTTAAACGTCTATGGAGGTCATGCATATTAGCAAGACATGAACAGTTTTAAAAGCATGTCTGAATCATACTGAAAATTCATGACACCCAAGTAATTGAAAGCTTGTAAGAAATTGGCTGTATGTGTGTGTATGTGTGTGTGTGTGTGTGTGTGTGTGTGTTTTAATCTGTACTTGAAAATGTGTATGATGGTTTAAAACATCTAAACATGAACAGGTGAAGTCTATGTCACCTCCCTTTGAACCCAGGAGAGTCATTGTAACAGTTTTGATAAACAGATGTGGTGGAAGATGTGGTGGAAGGGACATTGCGTGGTTTGTGAATTCATAAAGGAAATGAGCTACCACCTCTCTGGGGATACACAACTTTGGAGCTTTTTGAGCCACCAGGTAAGAATATCACCTGAGGTCACCATGCTGGAGAAGCCAGGTGGAAACGCTACAGAGGAAAAGAGAAATTTGGGAGGGCCCAGGCTGTTCCAGCCCTCAGCTATTTGTGCCTTCCCACCCTCACATACTAGATTTGACTGAGCGTGCCTTAGAAGATTGCTGGCCCAGTCCACCCTCGGACTGAAACCACATTAAAGTCCCAACTGAGAACAGCCTGAGTCTAGTCAAATTCCAGAAGAAATAATGATAAAATAATCGTTGTTTTGTAAAGCACTAAATTATGGAAATTTGGGATAGCTTGCTATATAGCGATAGATAATGGAAACATGTGATCACACCTACCAGATAAGAACAATTCCATGATGTTCATATATTTTCAGAGAAACTTTTATTTTTCAAAATAACTTAGGCTATTTTCTGGACTATGACAGCATAAAGAAGACTTTTTTTTTTTTTCTTTAAATCTGGATGGATCAATTCTCTCTCTTGTAAATTTCACAAAAGGATTATTCTAATAGTTTATTTTCCTTAAAAAAAGTTGAACATGGTAACTTCCCTTATATATATTGTCTCCTGGGTTTTCCAAATTAGTGAAATCTTTGTTTTTTGTTGCAGTCTTTTTTATTAAAATCTTTCTTATATTTTTCCCCTTGAATTTTTCATTGTCTTATTTCATCTCTCTGATTTTAGGTCACTTTGACCATGGAAATCATCTTATTCCAGCTCAGTCCTTGCTGCTGATTCTTCCCTTCATCAAGTGTTTCTTTTTAGCATTTGCAAATGATTACCCAGCCATACTCCCCCATAACTCAGGATTGGCCAAGGGACCCAAGGAGTCCTGGCAGCAAGGGCTATGGTAGCTGCCAGACACCAGCATGATGTCACCACTGCCAGCACCAGATCATTAAAACCCCCTAGAGCATTGTTCTTGTTTTCTTCCTCTTGAGGTCCCAGGGTTGTTCATTTATTTATCTAGTCATTCATCCATAGGCCTATAAAGAATACCAACCACAATGCCAAATACTGGCTGAGCACCAATGATACAAAAGAAAATAAAATGTGACCTGTGTCTTCAAAAGCTTCCTTCTGGAAAGAGCCAACCCCAGTGATTCTGATGAACAGCTGGCCACAACAGAAGCATGCATCAAGTGCTATCAAGGGAACAAAGAGGAGGAAGTTCCCATTTCAGCTTATGAAGACTGGAGATGTCTCAAATAATTCAACACTGGAACTGATGATTAGGCAAAGAATGGAAATTCAGAAAGAAGGAATATGAATTCACATGCATGAGAACAAGATGGATGTTAAGGTTCATGGTCAGGAAATAGAAAGTAGTTGGTTTTGCTGAAACTGAAGGGCTTACTGAGGGGTGCGGGATGTGGGAAGAGTGAACCATGTTCTCGAAGGGTAGGTAAGTAAGGGCGACCTGGTAAAATCTTGCCTGCTACGCATATCCTTTTTTTTTTTTTATGTTTATTTATTTTTGAGAGAGGGGGAGGGGCAATGAGACGGGGGACAGAGGACCTGAAGCAGGCTCTGTGCTCATAGCAAAGAGCCTGACGTGGGGCTCAAATTCACAAACAGCGAGATCATGACCTGAGCCAAAGTCAGACACTTAACCGACTGTATGCATATTCTTTATTCCTCTTATACAACCCACTTGGGCACAGACATGCATGTTCACAGATGCACATACTTGTAGGCTTTAAGTGTCAGTTGGTGTTAAAATTGATTTAGTAATCCTGGAGATTCAAGTTATAAAACCTTGCACCTAATCTTAGAAAAGATGTATCTCTTTTCCATCTCTCCCAAAGAAAAGGTATTATTCTTAGCCTTAAGTATTTCCTCAGGTTCCCTGAGTATTCTCATTCTCTGAATGATTAACTCATTCTACCATTATGAAGGATTTCCGAGTATTTTGCCTCCATTCTTGCCTGCTGCAGCTTTCACTTAGGCTGCCCTCACTGACAAATGAGAATCATCAACTCCTAACTTATTTATAACATCCTTTTATATATTTGCAGGAGAGCTCAGGGAGCAATTCAAACAGAAATGCAGCTGCTTCCAGTCCGACTAAATAAAAAACCAAGCATACTTAGTTTGGTCTCTCAGTTATGGCATCTCAGCCCGGTGATACTGTTAATAAAGAGCTTTGTGTGGTATGCAAGGATTCTAGTTATTGCCAGCAATTGGAGACTGGGGTGAAGCATGTCTCCAGTTCTTTTGTGCTATTTTCTGTTTCATAAGATGTACTCACTCCATGGAAATTTATGTTTATAAACTTAGCTTATGGTACTTAGGAGATGGTAGGAGTAGAAGGAATTCCAGAATGAAAGATTCTTAACAACAGTAAAATTGTGAGTAATAACCAGCAATGGAAAAACTGCTGGATCTATTATGTGTAGGGATATAGAGGAGACATTCTGTTGAGGTAAAAAGTATAATGGTGGCACAAAACCTAAATAGAAAGCGAGAAAATATGGACAGTATATTTAAAGTCTTTTTTAAAAAAAAATTATTTATTTTGAGAGAGAGAGAGAGATGGAGAACAAGTTGGGGAGGGTCAGAGAGAGAGGAAACTGTCAGTGCAGAGCCCAATGCAGGGCTTGAACTCACGAACTATGAGATCATGACCTGAGCCAAGACCATCGGATACTTAACTGACTGAGCCACCCAGGTACCCCTATGGAAAATATATTTAAAATGAGTAGGGGTGCCTGGATGGCTCAGTCAGTTGAGAATCCGATTTTGGCTGGCATCATGATCTCGCGGTTTGTGGGTTCAAGCAGCACGTTGGGCTCTCTGCTGACAGCTCAGAGCCTGGAGCCTGCTTTGGATTCTGTGTCTCCCTCTCTCTCTGCCCCTCCCCCATTCATGCTGTGTCTCTCTGTCTCTCTCAAAAATAAATAAAGATTAAAAAAAATTTTAAAAAAATGATTATACAACCTGTCTTTTGCATTCTATTCTTTTGAGGTAAAATCTAAATAATATTGTAATTCTAAATAAATTTCTACTGTTTTATTTCAATTTTTATTTTTTTATGGAGACTTTTTCATGTAAGCCCCAGTGCTCAACATGGGGCCTAAACTCATGACTGAGATCAAGACCTGAGCTGCGATTAAGAGTTGGATGCTTAACAGACTGAGCCACGCAGGTGCCCCTTTTACTATTTATTTATTTATTTATTTATTTATTTATTTATTTATATTTAGTTTTTCTAAATAAAATTTTAAATTGCAAGAATGTAGCTATGACAGATAAAGACCCCAAGACTGGATCCCTTTCCCTTATTCCATGGCACTGGAGAAAGCAACAGACTTTCATTAAATGAGGAAAGACGTTGTCCATGAGACCCAGTGAGGAACTTATTGCCCCTTCTGACATTTTAAGCATGGCTAGTAACTAATTCTTATGTTCTAGGAGCCCTCAGAGGTTTACAGAGATTAACTTATTTAGTAAATATGAAAACATCCCAAAACAATGAATTATATAATTGACACTATAATTACCCAAATTTACAAAAGAAACTGAGGGGCACAGAAATTAACCTGCTAAAAGAGTTATTTAAATGTCATATCAGAATGTGATTCTTTAAGAACTTTTTTGCTTTTCTTTTTAAAACAGATTTGGTGAGGTATAATTGACATAAATACTGCTCATGCATAAAACATACAATTTGGTAAGTTTGGTGAATGTATGCAAAGTGTGAAATCATCATCATACTCAAGATAATGAACATACCTATCACTCCCCAAAATTTACTTGTGGTCTTCTGTAACCCTCTTTTAATCCTTCTATATCCATTTCTCCAGGCAATCACTAATCTGTTTTCTGTCATTATAGATTGATTTGAATTTTCTGGAATGATGTACAAATGAAATCATGTAATATGTACTCAATTTTTGCCTGGCTTGTTTCACTCAGGGTCATTATTTTTGAGATTTATCCATGTTACTGTGTATCAGTCATTCATTCTTTTTATTGCTGAATAGTATTCCACTGTATGGATATATCACTATTTGTTCATTTGTTGATGAACATTTTGGTCATTTTCCATATTTGGCTATTACAATTAAAATGCTATGGCCATTTATACACAATTCTTTGTACTGACATAGACTTGGGTAAATATCTAGGAGTGGAACAGCTGTGTGATAAGAGGTTTACATTTAACTTTTAAAGAAACTAATGAATTGTTTTTTTCTGAAATACTTGTAACATATAACAGTCTCATCAGAACTGTCTGATAGTCCCATTTCCTTTATGTCCTTGCCAACACTTGATGTTTGTTTGTTTGTTTTTAATTTCAAGTCAAATGTAGCAGTATCTCACTGTGGCTTTAAGTGGCATTTTCCTAACAACTGATTCAGGTGCTTACTTTACATCTTTTTATGTTCTTTGGCAAAGAGTCTGTCCTAACCACTTGCCTGTATTTCTATTTTTTCCTTAATTGTTGAATTTTGAGAGCTCTTTATTCTGATGCAAGTCACTTATGACTATTCAATTGGCAAATATTTTCTCCCATTCTGTGGGTTGTATTCTCATTCTCTTAATAGTATGTCTTATAGGATAGAAATTTTAATAATAATGTCAGATTTATTATTTGTGTGTGTGTGACACATGCTTTTTGTGTCATCACAGAATGTTTCCCTAATTTAATTTCACATAGATTTTTCTCCCATGTTTTCTTCTAGAAGTTTTATAGTTTCTAGAGGTTTTATTTTTAGGTCTACAATCTTTTTTAAAATATTTTTTATATACAGTAAGAGGTATAGGTTGAAGTTCTGTGTGTTTAAAAAAATTTTTTTTGCATATGGATATCATTTATTACAGCATTATTTATTGAAAAGGCAATCCTTTCTACACTGAATTGCCTAGACATGATTAAAAAAAATATCGACCATTCAGTTTTGCGTATATCCTGAACTGCATATTCTGTTCTAATGATCTATTTTGATGACAATGCCATATTTCTCTTGATTCCTATAGCTTTATAATGAGGCTTGAAGTCTGATAGTATAAGTCATCCAACTTTATTCTTCTCAAAATGGTTTTGTTTATTCTAGGCCCTTTGCATTTCCATATATATTTTAGAAGAAGCTTCTGAATTTCTTTTTAAAAAGCCTGCTGAGATTTTGATTAGGATTGTATTGTATTGTATCTATAGATAAATCTGGGGAGAACTGACATTTTTACAATATTGTGTCTTCTGAATCATGAACATTATATATCTCTCCATCTACTCAGTTCTCTTTAATTTCTCTCAGCAACAATTTTTTAAAAAAATTTTTTTAACGTTTATTTATTTTTGAGACAGAGAGAGACAGAGCATGAACGGGGGAGGGTCAGAGAGAGAGGGAGACACAGAATCTGAAACAGGCTCCAGGCTCTGAGCTGTCAGCACAGAGCCCGACGCGGGGCTCGAACCCACGGACCGCAAGATCATGACCTGAGCCGAAGTCGGCCACTTAACCGACTGAGCCACCCAGGCACCCCGCAACAATTTTTTTTAAGTGTACAAATATTTAACATGTTTTGTGAGGCTACCTTTAATTACTTCATATTTTCAGCTATTTTACATAATATTGTTTTCAAGTTTTCATTTCCTGGTCTTTTGTTCCTCATATATAAAAGATAATTGGTTATATAGATCACTCTTGTATCTTACAAACTTGCTAAACACACTTATAAGTTCTAGTAGCTTTCTGTAGATTCTACAGGAGTTTCTACATAAAAATGTCATGTGCAAATGTACAGTTTTAATTCTGTAAAAACTGGATTTTTTTTTTTTTACCTTGCCTAATGTAGTTCCCATTTCTTGGGCTTTTCAGTCTTTTGTGTAGATCCAGATTACACTGTCTAGAACTTCTTGTACCATATTGATTAGGCATGGTGAGACTAGGCATCTGTGCCTTGTTCTTGATCTTAGTAACAAAGCAACCAGTCTTTCATAATATATATGCTGTTAGTTGTAGGTCTTTTTTTCATAGATGACTATTACTTATTCCTGAAATGTTATTTAGGTTTCAAATATTTGAGGTTTTTCTTTTTTTTTTTCAACGTTTTTTTTTTTTTTTTTTTTTTTTTTTTTTTTTTTTTTTGGGACAGAGAGAGACAGAGCATGAACGGGGGAGGGGCAGAGAGAGAGGGAGACACAGAATCGGAAACAGGCTCCAGGCTCCGAGCCATCAGCCCAGAGCCTGACGCGGGGCTCGAACTCACGGACCGCGAGATCGTGACCTGGCTGAAGTCGGACGCTTAACCGACTGCGCCACCCAGGCGCCCCTTGAGGTTTTTCTAAATAGCTTGCTGATATTTACATCTAATTTAATTTCACTGTATTCAGAATCCCCATGATAGGATTCTGAGAACACACTTCTTTGACTTGAATGCTTTTAAATTTATTAAGAATTTTTATGGCCCATAAATGGTCTGTCATGATAACTCCTCCATTTATACCTAGAAATAATTTATATCTTGGTATTGCTGGTAGGTATACTACATAAATATCAATTAGGTAAAATGTTTTATTTTTATGATTATGTTACTTGGGGGTTTTATTTATTTATTTGTTTGTTTGTTTATTTATTTTCAATTAGGTAAAGTGTTTGATACAGTTGTTCAAGTCTTCTATACCATTACTAACGTTCTTTACACTATTAAGAGATAAGTGTTGAAATCCTGGACCATATTTGTGGATTTGTATTTTTCTCCTTTCAGTTCTTTTTAGTGTTTGCTTTATGTATTTTGAAGCTTTGCTTTGGCGGAGGTGTGCCTGGGTGGCTCAGTCTGTTAAGCATTGGACTCTTGATTTTGGCTCAGGTCATGATCTCATGGTTGGTGAGACTGAGCCCTATGTCAGGATCCACACTGACAGCACAGAGTCTGCTTGGGATTCTCTCTCTCCCTCTCTCTCTCTCTGCCCCCCTTTCACTCACATTTTCTCTTTCTCTCACAATAAGTGAATAAGCATTTAAAAATATATATACTTTGGCAGCTATCATTATAGTCACTTTAGCTTGCTTTAGAGCTTATAGTATGCATCTCTAACTTGTCATATTCTATCTTCATGAGATATTGTACAACTTCACATATATTGTAAGAGCATACATTATACTGGAGAAACTTCCACTCTTTGTGTTACATTTGTCATACTTTACTTCAAACATGCTATAAACTTCACAATACATTGTTATCATTTATACTTTAAACAATTACCTTTCAAAGAGATTTGAAAAATATTATCTTATAATTAGTCACTTCAGTCCTTTGTTAGATTCAGATTTCAATCTGAAATAATTTTAGTTGGCCTGAAGGATTTCCTTTAACATTTCTTGTAGTGCATGTCTGCTAAGTAATCAATTCTTTCAGCTTCTTAATTTTTTTTAAGCAAAACCTTAATTTGCCATCAGTTTTAAAAGACACTGTCACTGGAAGGAGAATCTACATGGACAGGTTGTTTTCTTTCCATACTTTAACTATGGTGTTCCACCTCTCGTTTGCATTGTTCCAGTGAGGAATCTGCTATCACACTTATTTTTGGTCCTCTGTATCTAAAGTGTCTTTTGTCTGTGACTTTTTTTTAATGTTTATTTATTTTTGAAAGAGAGACAGCAGGGATGGGGGGGGGGGCAGGGAAGGGAGGGAGAGAGAGGGAGGGAGACACAGAATCCAAAGCAGGCTTCAGGCTCAGAGCTGGAAGCATGGAGTCCAAGGCGGAGCTCAAACCCATGAACCATTGAGATCATGACCTGAGCTGAAGTTGGACACTTAACAGACTAAGTCACCCAGGTGCCCCTTGTCTGTGACTTTTAAGATTGTCTTTTAACTACTGATTCTACCCATTTAACTATCACATAATTTGGTAGAGTTTTATTCACATTCCTTTGCTTCATGTTTCATGCTATTGAGCTTCATGGATCTGTAGGCTTATAGTTTTCACCAAAATTGGAAACTTTTCTGCCATAACTTATTCAAATATTTTTTTCTGTCTACTCTTTCTCCTCTGTGTGTGTCACTCATTAAATTTAGGTAATATGTGTGGTCATGACAGCAAGCAAAATATCTGCAGAAGAGTTTGTCGAAAGCAGAGACAGGAAGGCTGTGAATAAAACCATAATGGGAATCCATATTTAAAGGGCAGCAAGAAGAAATGGAGACTGAGATGGTGATGGAGAAGGAATGCCAGAGACATGGGACACCAAGAGCTCCTGCAGCAAATAGTCTGTTCTGGGTACATATGTCTGCATAAGAAATCATCCCACAGTTAGTGGCTTAAAGCAGCAGAATTATGTATCCACCTCAGTTTCTGTGGCTCAGAAATTCAGGAAAGTAAGAGCTGGTGGTTCTGTTTTAGCATATCTCATGAGCTGTACGTAGTCAGACGCATCTGGGAGTTGAAGTAGCTGGGGTCAGCCGAATCTCTTTTCTCAACTAATGGCCATGTCCTCCCTACATAGTTTTCTCCACATGGGCTAGTTTGAACTTCTGCATGGCCTGGCAGTTTTAGGTAAGTTGTGGCATAAAGCTTGTCTGCTAGCTTTAAGATCACTTATTCCATAGGGCAAAGTGAAAGCTATATCTCCTTATAAATCACAGACCATACTACTGCTATACTCTATTGGTCAAAACAATCATAACAGCCCTCCCCATTACAAGGGTAGGGGCCTAGACACCACCTCTCCATGGGACAAATATAAAGTCATAGTTCAAAAAAGGCATGAAGGATGAGAGCTATTGTTGCAACGATCTGTGGAAAATACAATCTGACACATAGTTCCAAAGAGGAGACAGATTTTAGAAGAAAAGGAAAAAAAAAGTCACAAGTGCTAATTGCTACAGAGAACCTAGGTTAGGTGAGCACTGAAAACTGACAACTGTATTTGGCCATAGGTATTCCCAGGCATATTTGGCCTGAGCAATTCTATACATGATAGTCACAGGAATATGTAAATAAAAATAAATTATATTAAAACAAAACAACTATAAAAGCATGAGAACAATATTGTTAATAATAATTAAAAAGTGTTTATAATAGAAAAATACACACTACAATTTTTCATCTTTATTTTAATGTTTAAATAAATTCCAGTTTCAGAGTCCTTATCTTGTGCTAGGTATTTAAATATGTGTTTCTTTGAAAACTTTATGAGGTAGGTATTGTTATAAACATTTTACATATGGAAATCCTGAGTCTCACAAAGGCTACATACATTGGTGAAAGGAAACTCACACATCTAACAACAGTTCATTTCAGAGTCGAGGTCAGACTCCAGAGCTCCTGCTTTTCCCACTATGCTTGACTGGCTGTAAGATCCATGACTGCAAATTTTACCTATTATTTATCAACTAATATTCAAAGTAATAGTCCATCCAAACATCTAATTATTTAAGTCACTAAAATAAAAAAAAGAAATTCAGTTTCCAGTATTGCTATATCACTTTGAATGCTCACAGAAAAGAATACAAGTATGCATTTGTACTTGACCATCAATATCAATAACAGAAATGTTCAAGTCATTTAGATTTGCAAAAAAAAAAAAAATCATATAAATCCAACTATTTTTCTTGACTAGTTTGCTCAACTGTGTGTGTTTTTTCATGTTTACTATGGGAAATATTTATTATTTTGAAAATGTTTTTCTTTTGTATGTCATGAAGTTGAGGGCTTGGGGATTTACTCAACCATTTATAATAGGATCCTGAGGAACATATAGCAAACACTGGACAGCCCTAAACACAGACTATCTGTAGGAAAGGTCAGAACCTCACAGGATTTTCATTGAACCTTAAGAGACAAACACTTCAGCTCAGCACTGCTAAGTCTTGGCTGGTTGCAATTCCAACCCTGCTGAGAATAGTACAATAAAGAGGGTATTTGATCCAGGTTGCAAGTGAGTTGTTTTTGTTGTTGTCTTTCTGTTGTTCTGCTTTTCTGTTGTTCTGTTTTTTGTTTGTTTTGTTTTGTTTTGTTTTGTTTTGTTTTGTTTTCTTTGCCGGCAAGGGAGGTAGACAAAATTCAGTTCATTCATTAGTTAGTTATGAATAACCTATTAAGCCAAATGGAGTGTGATAATTTCACTTATAAATAACAAACAAAAAAATTAATGTTTCTGAGGTAAGGTATAGCAATAATTTGAACAAAGGAATTAATGCCAAAGAAGGTAACCTTGGTTAGGCTGTGCAAACAATGTAGCTTGCTTTATACATTTTATCTTTAGAATTACATCTCCAGTTTTCATAGCCCTTCTATTTTGGTGGCCTTATAAACATGTGGATTATTTATTGTTGTCTTTTCAATTTGCTAAAATATATTTAATTCAGCTCCCCAAAAAGCCAACCATCAGTATGTCCTACTCAACTGCCATTATATAAAAATGTTCAATTTAAATGAGTGTCTTGGGCCAAAAACCAGGATTGAAGGAAACTAAATTAATAATAAATCACAATAATATTATTCAGCATTTGATATTTATAAACTCTTTAATCCTATTACATCAAATGATACTTTTGTTTTTCCCATTACTCGACAGGCTATTTCATTTGCATCTTGTTTTAGATTCTCCCCCCCCCCCCCAAATTAAACTCATTCATTTATTTAAAATACCTTACCTTTAAGTGCCAGACATGGTGTTAGTCATAATTAAAAATTCCCATTATGTAGTAAACAATCCTGCTTGACTATTACTAGCATATTATCTTTTGATCTACCAATTCCATCTCTATAACTGGGAAAATGTCTTCCAAACTGCAAGTGTTTATGCACTATGCATTGATGAGTATATCTCATAATGGGCAGGAGCTAAGTCTCAATATTAGAAAATAAAAGAGTTCTATGCGAGTAACAGATGATAGTCCATATACAGTACACTCATGTTGTATGTTCACAGTACTTCCTCTGGTATGAATTATAACACCAAATCACAAGTGATTAACCCTACTAATACATAACAATGAACAGAAGATAATAGCAACTCATTTACCACAGCATTTACTAAAGACATTACAGTTAAGTCCTTGTCAGAGATACTGTGATAAATGCAGTTAGATTCAATGCAAAGAGTTTTAAGAGAAGTTAAAATACTTCTGTGCATGGATGACATACAAAGAAATGCCCCATAGAAACACTTCACACAGATAGACTTTAGGTAACCCTCAGGACTCATTTGTGTGTTTAGTCACTACTAATGCCCTACTTAGATCTTAATACATACCATTTGTTAGAAGTAAAAACGAAAATTTCAATGAAGTTACAAGATTTAGTATTTTGTTCCTTATGGTTTTGGTTGCCAATCATAGCAAGTGCCCTTAAGAGTAAAGCATGAGAACAGCAGTTGGAAGAAGTGGGCAAACTCCTGCTTTCTGAGGAGAAAACCAAGGTCAATTAACCTCTCAGGTTATTTTTTTCTCAGGATATTTTTTTCAAGGATAATGGAGCAACTTGAAAGTATGTCTTTTCAGGTTTTGACAGAGGCAGCCATTGTCTGGTTCTCTGAATTTATTTATTTATTATTTATTCATTTATTTACGGAAATGCTATTTATTGTCTAAAACTCTGATGAGGGATTAATAAAGTGAATATAATATTATGCATGTATGTGGTGAAATATCTGTTGTAGGCATTTGCTTGTTTTCTATTTGAAATCCTAGCCAGCAGAATTTGCAGTTATAATTTTATTTTCATAGTGCTGTATTGGTAATTCTGTAATATTGGAATGAAGATAAAACTATACAAAAGGCAAGTGCAGCAGAAACAATAAAATCTACAGAAAAACAAACTCATCATTTGTCCAGACTCTTTGAGTATCTTTATTGTGACCCCACAAAGCAACTGGATTCGTAATATAGTTGGCCAATCTGAACCAATCTGGGGCAATCTTGGAACATTTGAAGGGAATGTGCTTGGCACATAGTCAATCGCTAATTGTTTCACTGAGCGGATAATGAGCTTCTACACTTGGTTCCTTTAACAATTTTAACTACTGAGAAGCCTATATTTTTTGTTCTCTTAAAAAAAGAAATTACCCTATAGCTTTATTCTTCTCTTTGTAATTCTACTCAATTCTTCTGTATTTGTACTTTTGTACTATGAGTAATTTTAGACTCTACTTAGACTCTACTTACACATAAACAAAAAAACTCATTTTGTTTAACTTACTCTCACTACACATCTTTCTAATTATCTCCATCTGAAAACCAAATATGCTACCTTAACTGCACTTTGATGGACAAATGCCTCTAGGAGACTGGGTTTCTAGGCAACCATGCAGAGACTAAGGGCAAGACAAAGGAAATGGTTCTCTACTTCAACTGTCAGAACAAAAGGGATTCCTTCATAATGCATTAATGCCTACAGAACTGGTAGAGTATTTGATTTAATTTTTCATAAGCTGTCATCAAAAACCTGTCTTTTCAAATAACTATTTTTCTGAAGTTATTGTTTGATATTTCTTTTCTTTTCTTTTTTTAAACAGTCTATTACCAAGTTTAAGTTCACCTTGGCTAATTTAAAGCGATCTTTAATTCAGATTAGCTATTAATAGTGTGTTTTTTTCTAATTCTTCTTCATTAATTCACTTCCCTTTATATGAACACTCTGTTCAAATGATCATATTCCAGGATAATCGGGACAAAATGGTAGAAATCTTGGTAAGACAGTGTGAAACCTTTTCACACCATCAGCAGTGCTTCAGAATCTTGTGTTTGAAATTAAAAGTATCATAAATACAGGCAGATAACAATTAAGCCATTCTTTGCTCCTCTCACTAGTAAGATGAGGGACTTAAAAAATAATTTGTGCCACAGGAAGGTTAAAGTATTGTCAGACCTGGAAAGTAATTCAGGAAGGAACAAACAGGGAACGTAGACTACTTTGCAGTGATATAACATCTTATATGTCTTCTACTGTTTTTGAATGAATGGGTCATTTCAGGACTATGAATCTGCTGCTTTCTGAATAACAATAATATTTAATCTGGATCACAGAAAGAGATAGTAGTTTCCTCAACCAAATTGTATATGCATTTTTCTGGCACAAAATTTGGAGTTCAGTGGCCCTAGGTCTTAGGCAACTATGTGTCTCCAACGTTCAATGTGTATTTAACTGAACCAAAAACATAGTTCCCACTCACTGGCAGAAATCAGGACACCTTGGTTTTCACAGTCCTATCAAACTATAATGAACAGAGTCCCTCAGCTATTAAGTTTCATTTCACACAGGAATTTTAAGAATTTTGTCATGACTGATGATAGGATCAGAATATCTCACCCCAAAACATGCCACTTTCACATAAGGATTCTTGAGCTGAAGGCAACTGAAAATTAAAAGATGCAGAAATAATTCTCTGCTCTTCCTCTTACCTGCCTAAAAGTTGGGTGTAAGCTTCCTTCTGAAAAAAGGGGCACCACCTTGTATCAGGGAGAGAAGGGTGACTCTTATGGAAGACAGGGTAGTCAACACCACGATGAGTTTGCATAAATAAAACTTATTAAAATAATCCTTATCTCCTATTTGCTCCCCCACATATGTCCTAGTCACTTACCACAATTTATCCTTCTTTGAAGCCCAACCCCTTTTTCTTTTGTTAAAAAAGTATATAAGCCCTAAGTCTAACCACTTCTTTGAGTTTCATTTCTTTTCTGTGAATTCCCATATATGTAAATATTAATAAAGATTGTGTACCCTTTCTCCTGTTAACCTATATTTTGTTAGTTTCATTTGCATGCCCCCTTGTATGAATCTAACAGGGAGGAGGAAAAGTTTCGTTCCTCAACACTGGTCTGGTATTAGTAGTGTAAAATATTATGGCAGGTGACCAGATGTGACTGGAGAGTCATTGTTTGTATATTGGCAGTGATTCTAATAGAAGTAACTTTAATAGTTTAATAGAGGTAACTTTACAGATAACACAGAGCAATGAAGGTTGAGGTACGCAGAGAGAAAAAGCAGAATAAAGAAAAATAAAGTAGATGCACAGAAAAAGTGGAGGATAGAGACAGAGACAGTAAATGAGGATTGTTTGTAATTCTTCATGAGACACAGTCCTTTTAAAGGTTACAGATTAAATTTATTTTGTCCCAGTTGGAGAGAAGACAGTGAAATGGACAGAGTGAATGCTAATCACAGAATGGAAAGCAGACACAGAGATAAAAAATTTTCATTTCAGAGAGAATCATTCCTCAGCTAAAAATACAGAAGAAAAATTTTGCAAAGCATATAAAAAAGATGTAAAGCCCCTTAAAAAAGCATTTGATGTAGACTGTGTGTAATGTAAATCATTCACATATGCAAAAGATTAAATGCCAGTAAAAGAACCAAATCAAATAATCCATCATTTCTGTCCAGGACAAAATGAGATAAGAGTGCTAAGGGCACATAAATGATCAGTACTTAGGTAACACATTTTTAGGGGTAGTTCAAAGGAATACAACACCTCATTACCTTGGACTCAAGGGATAAGAAATCTTTTTAGTTTCTGAATGAGAAGAAAGCACAATATTGGCATGCATTACATAATATTTCTAGTTATGGTAAATTATATCTCCAAGTTAACTTACGGAAATGTACGTTTCCCATTTGAAAATTGCTCTAGCAAAATGCTCCATTTATCTTTGGCAAGTCCCATGAAACTGGTGTACAGACATAATCTTGGAAGACCCTATTCTTTATTATAAAGTATTATTTCATGTTCAAAGAGAGAAAAACTAAGCAAATAGATCCCTTATCAAACATTTTTTTCTTAACCTGGTTTCTAATGTGTTTTGCAAGAAGTTACTGTAGCTCTTTAAGTTTAACACATTTTCCTTTTCTTCTCTTTTTTTTTTTATAAAACAAAAAAAAAATGGATCTGAGATTTATTAAATGACCAATATGTCTCTCACTTTGCTAGACTTTTATATATGAAGAGACTGGGTCATATGAAAGTTGAGTACCTTGTCCAGTGTCACATGATTAGGAAATGCAAGTGAATTTAAGCCCTGACTGCCTAATTCAGAATCTCATTCTCTTAACTACCACTTTGTATTTCTTCCACAAATAATTGACATAAAAAAGGAAGGAAATCTGCTACTTTTTATCCAGTCTTTTAATCCCTTGCTACCTATCACACAACTACATAGTAGCATTTAAAGAGGGAGTAAAGTAGACAATGTGAAAGAGACTCTGGAATTTCTACTTGACAACTCCAGTCACAAAGTAATACTGAGATAGAGGAACTAATTTTGTCTACTCTGATTATCTTCAAGTATTGGATATGCTTATGAGTTCTACTTATAAAGTACTGAGGGCCAAGTCACAAAATAGAGAAGACCTGTATTTTGTGTAATATTTACACAGACTTTTCAAATAGTTGCAAAGTCTTCACCATATAAGAACATTTTGTCTATAATACCTATGACATTTTAAAGAGAAAAGAGAATTTGCAACCAAGATAACAATATCAAATGCTTTAATGTTAAGAAACTAAAGTATAAGCTACGCTGGAAGAAAACAGACCTAAATGTAAATTTAAAAAATATCAGATACAGTCTATTTTCTCTCTTGCTCAGATGGAGTAATTCTATTGTTTCTTCAAGTTCATTGATTCTTCCGTCTGTTTTCTCTAGTCTGCTTTTAAGTTCATCCATGGAATTTTCAACTGTATATTCTAGTTCTAAAATTTCCATTTGATTAATCTTCATATCTTGTATATCTCTGCTGAGACTTTTTTTTTTTTTACTATTTTTTGAAGTTTATTTATCTATTTTTGAGAGAGGAAAGAGAGAGGGAGAGAGAATCCCAAGAAGGCTCAGTGCAGAGCCTGATGTGAGGTTCAATCTCATGAACCATGAGATCACAGCCTAAGCTGAAATCCAGCTTAACTGACTGACCTACCTAGGTGCCCTTCTTTGCTGAGACTTTCAAGTTTTGCCGAGGCTTTCTATTTTTTTCATATGTTTCTTTTTTTATTATTATTATTTTTTACGTTTATTTATTTTTGAGACAGAGAGAGACAGCATGAACAGGGGAGGAGCAGAGAGAGAGGGAGACACAGAATCTGAAACAGGCTCCAGGCTCTGAGCTGTCAGCACAGAGCCCGATGCGGGGCTTGAACTCATGGACTGCGAGATCATGTCCTGAGCCGAAGTCGGACGCTTAACCGACCAAGCCACCCAGGCGCCCCTTTTCATGTTTCAAGGATGTTCATAAATGTTTACTGAAGCATTTTATGGCTGCTGCTTTAAAATCCCTCTCAGATAATTCTAAAATCTATGTCATTCCAGCGTTTATATCTGTTTATTGTCTTTTTTCATTCAGTTTGATAAATTCTTGATCCTTTTCATGAGAAGTGACCCTTTTTTTATTAAAAGCTAGACTATGTGGTATTATGTTCTATGACTGTGGATCTTATCAGCTTTGCATTTTCGCAGGGCTCCTCTGACACTGCTCCATTGGGTAAACTGTGACATCACCTCATTATGCTGCTAGTTGGGTGAAGTTGTAATTTTTCCATTTGGCCTATGTTGGCATCCTGCCTGTTAGGATGGAGGGGATGGGAGTTTCTTATAACTGCTGGGTGAGGGTAGGTGTACAGGATCGCCACTGATCGCCACAATACCATTTTGGCTGAAAGGGGGAGGAGTACCTCATTATTGCCCCCTATGTGTCTTATACAGGCAAGGGGTAGGAATGGACATGTTGCTTCTTCACTGATGAGTGGTAATGGAAGTCACAACTCTCCATTAGGCCTCCTACAACACCACCTTAATGATGTGCTACTGAATTCCAAATTTCATGCCAGAAAAATGTAACAATTTGGGTGAAGAGATTCCTATTGCTTTCTATGATCCAAATAAACTGTTATTGTTTCCTAATTTGGGATATATAAAGCAAAAAGAAAACCCAGGATACTCACTGCCGTGCAGGCCATTTTGTTGTATGGGACCTAAAGTGGTCAGTCTCTTCCTCTACCTTTCAGAATATTTTCATATTTGTTTATATTATGTCCAAAGCTTATAGTGGTCCTTAATGGGAGGAATAGGGAAAACTGTATCTACTCTATATTTTCCAGAAATAGAAGTCCTGTGCAAATAGAGTGAAAAGATACACAGGGCCATGTGGGACAATAACTAAGGATATAATTTTTGTGTCATTGGAGTCTCAGAAGAAAAAGTAAGACTTTACCATCTTCTATAGAAAAGTAGTAAAAGAAGAGCAAAATAAACTCAAAGTAAACGATACAAAAGAAATCACAGTGCAAATCAATGAAAAAGTGAAAAGAAAAGCAATAGACAAAAAGTAATGAAACCCAAAGGTGGTTCTTTGAGAAGATCAATAACATCAGTAAACCTTGAGCTATACTAAAAATAATAATTTTTTAAAAGGACACAAATTACCAATACTGGAAATGACAAGGTAACATCACTATAGACACTATAGCTATTAAAATGATAAGGGAATATTACAAACAACTTTATATCAATATATTCAAACACTTCGATAAATACATCAATACAATTACCAAAATTTATTCAAGAAAAAATAGAAAACTGAATAACTCTGTATCTATTCAAAATTGAAAATATAACATGAAATCTATCCCCCTCCAAGAAACAAAACAAAACAAAAACCTCAAAGCCTAAATGGCTTCACTAGTGATTTCTACCAAGTATTTGGGAGGAAAAGTATACCAATCTTATAAAAACTCTTACAGAAAATTTACAAGGAAGGGAATCTTCCCAAATAATTCTATGAAGCCAGTATTGATTTGATATCAAAATGGGACATAAGGCAAAACAAACAAAAAAAGAGGGCTACATGGTATTATTCTGAACATAGATGGAAATATTCCAAACAAAATTTTAGCAAATAGAATCCAACACCATATACAATGTATAATCCCCCAAGAATAAAGCATTTTAAAATGCAGCATTTTAAAATCAATCAATGTAATTCATGACATCATTAAACTAAATAAAGAAAAGTCATAGGATTATATCAATAGATAAAGAAAAATCATTTGACAAAATATATTTATCCATTCTGATAACAATACTCTTGACAAAGAAGAAATGGAAGGAAACTTCCTCAACCTGATAAAGGTTTGTTTTTGTTTTTTTTTTTTTTTTTCCCAAAAACCTACAGCTAACATCATACTTAATGGTAAAGGACTGAATACTTTTTCACTAAGATCAGGAATAAGACAAAGCTATTTATTCTCAGCACTTTCATTCAACATTATATTGAGGTTTTAGCCAGGTCAGTGCAAAAAAACACACAAAAGATAACAGCAAAGCATGCAAACTGGAGAGGAAGAAGTATAATTGTCTTTTTTAGATGACATAATTATCTATGTAGAAAATCACATGGAATATGCAAAAAAAATTACTAGAACTATTACATGAATTTAATATGGTTGTTGGATACAAAATAAATGTAAAAAAAATCCTGAATTTCTATATATTAGCAATGAACAATCAGACATTGAAATAAGAATATCATTTATAATATGATCAAAAATATGAAATATTTACTTGCAAATTTGACAAATGGTCTGAAAGACCTGCACACTAAGATGTATAAAACACTGCTGAGAAAATTGAAGAGGACCTAAGTAAATGGGGAGATATATTGCTTTTAGAGATCACAACACTCCATATAATTAGAATGTCAAAATTTACCCATAGATTTAGCACAATCTCTATCCAAATCCCAGAAAGATAGGAGAAATCCAATAAATAATTTTCAAATTTGTATGGAAATATAAAAAATCTAAAATAGCTTAAAATTTCTTTTAGTTTGGAAGACTCTGTATCTGTTGGAAGCATTTGTTGAAAAACAAATACTACATAGTATTGGTAAGTTATAGAAATCAAAACAATGTGGTATTGGTGTAATAATAGACAAATATATCAATGTAATCAAACAGACTCCATAAACAGTCCTACACATATATGAACAACTGACTTTAGACAAAGGCACAAATCAATGAAGAAAAAATAGTCTTCTCAACAAATTGTGCTGGAAAAATTGGATATCTACATGCAAAAAAGAATAAATTTCAATTTATACATCACAACATATATAAAAATTAACCCAAAATGAAGCATAAGCCTAAATATAAATTCTAAAAATATTGAACTTTTAGAAGAAAACATTTAGTGACATACAGTTTGGTAAACAGGACATTAAAAGCATGATTCATAAAAGAAATAATTGAATTTTGATTTCATCTTCAAAAATATTGTTCATACAGGTTTCATTTATAAACAGTATATATAAAAACTATAAACACTAAATAATAAGGGGAAAATAACAATAAATATTGGGTAAAAGATGTGAACAGAACCTTCATGTAGGGAGACACAGAGGGCAAATAGCACATGAAAAGGTGGTAAACAATATTAGTCATTAGGAAAATCCATATTAAAACCACAATCATATGGCACTACACACCTATTAGAATGTGTGTAGTGAAATGAAAAATGAAATGAAAATGAAAAAAGAGTGATTATAACAAGTATTGGAAAGAATGTAAAGAAAACCTAACTCTTCTTAAAAACTGAAAACAAACTGAGGGTTGATGGGGGGTGGGAGGGAGAGGAGGGTGGGTGATGGGTATTGAGGAGGGCATCTGTTAGGATGAGCACTGGGTGTCGTATGGAAACCAATTTGACAATAAATTTCATATTAAAAAAAAAACCAAAAAAATCTAACTCTTTTACCACGTGGGTGGGAATGTAAAACAGTATAACAGTTTTGCAAAAATCTTTGTCAGTTTCATTAAATATTAAGCATACAATGGTTCATATGATCTAACCATTCCACTCCTAGGAATTAACCCAAGAGAAATGAAATCATATGTCCATACAAAGACTTAGGCACACATGTTTAGCAGATTTGTGTTCAAGACTTCAAATGGACATATGTTTTCAACCACCCAAAAGTCCACCGGTAGATGAATGAATAAATAAATTATGCTATATCCATACAGTGGAATTGCAGTCAGAGATAAAAAAAGAAATTAACTATTGGTATTTACTTCAACATGGATAAATCTCAAAATAAATATGCTGAATCAATAAAGCTAGGGTTAGGGGAAAGTACATAAATGTATGGCTTAATTTACATTGGCATTATAGAAAATGCACACTAATTTACAGTGACAGAAAAAAGATTAATGGCTACTTAAGGATAGCTCACATAGTGTGAATAGGTACAGAGTAAAGGATATGTGTAAATTTTTCAGTGGTGATGGATATATTTATTAACTTCATTGCAGTGACTGTTCCTCTGGTCTCTATATATGTCAAAACTTATCAAATTGCACATTTCAGTTATGGCAATTTATTACATATTAATTATGCCCCAAGTTTTAGAAAAAAAAATTATTTATATAGAATTAAACACACACACACACACACACACACACACACACACACACACACACATACCTCCCATGGTAGTAATGAATAAATGGGGTAGAGGGGTAAAGGACATGTTTACAATGAATTCAGGTAGGTTGAGGCTGGCTTATTTTAAAGTTAAGAAAATATTAATTTAAACAGCTAGAATTTCTTTTCAAAATCTTAATAATGAAGTAATGTTACCTGATTTTTTTTTCCTGTTGTTTTGTTTTACTCTGTCTTAGAATTCTCAGTCCTGGCACTGCAAAATGTATTAACTTTTGTGTTGTTTGGATTTAACTAATATTTTCAGAGACATTCTAAACTATTTCATTAGGGGGATAATTAATTTGGGTTTCCTAATATTTTGGGATAATAAAAATAGTTTCTACATTTTTCTTGGTAGTGTGAAATCATAAGACTTTCAAAATATCACTAACAGAAACAGGTTCTATACGAGGCTTTAAAAATAAAGTCCTTTCTATATATCTAGGTAAAGAAGAAAATGTGTTCTGAGATCTGAAAATCACCCCACAAAAACTATGTACCATTCTCTATGTTCTTAGACCCATGACATGCATCCATAAGTTTTCTAGAAATGATTTTATTATTTTCTATCAAGAATCCAAGTATCAATGAGATTATCTGTAGTTTTTACCATACTTTGTAAAACTTAGGCTAAAAAAAGAGATGTATTTCCATAAATTTAGAACCCAGTAAATCATGAAAAATAGCCTTATATTCCACTATGTCTATGACTTATGTTAGAAAATTCTTCTAGTATAATCATCAACCATTTTTATTGAACATGCAACCTGTCAAAAGTATTGCAATAGGCATGATTATAGAAACAAATGGTTTGAACAAAGCATTCATTTATTCAACAAATATTCATTTGAGTCTCCAATGTGGACCAAATCTTTCACTATGTATTGGGGTATAGGGTTCAACAAGAAAGGAATGATCCTTGGCTGCATCATGTTAATCTTGCAATGGGAGGATACAGACTAAATAACAGTTTCTCTGAAGTAAGTATATTTCTTTTCTTAAAAAATGTTTATTTATTTTTGGGAGAAAGAGACAGAGAGAGAGAGAGCGAGCATGAGTGGGAAAGGGGCAGAGAGAGAGGGAGACACAGAATCTGATGCAGGCTTCAGGCTCTGAGTGTCAGCACAGAGCCCAACAGGGGGGCTCGAACTGATGAACTATGAGATAGTGAACTGAGCTGAAGTCAGACGCTTAACTGACTGAGCCACTAGGTGTCCCTGAACTAAGTATATTTCATTTGGGAATGAAATTAATGAAAAGTCTCTTGAGAAAGAACAAGATTTACATTTTAATTATATAGTAAAAACCTAAACATATCTTATTTCTACTTTAAGTCAATGTAAACTTAATACAATTAAAATATGTATATATGCATAATTTATAACTTTTTGAAAATATATATAAAATATTTTTTAAAAGTTTTTTTTGATAAATTTTAGTTCCATCACTCTTTAGTCTTTTACATGAACAAATAATTCTTGAAGTAGTTAATAGTGAACTAGGTATTTTGGACTAACTCTCCTACTGAGTACATCCAGAAAAGCAGATCAAATTATATCTGAAGGAATTAGAGCTCTGACAAGATAGAGATGAATTAATGGGTCAGAATCCAGAAATGAAAAGGCACTCAGGGAGGTAGGTTCACTATTCCTCTCGGGTGTTTGCTGATTTCTGAGAGGGTTGATGAGAGGAAATTTTGGCAGCCCCTCAGGTGGAGCAGAGTGAATGATGTTCACGGGCCACAAAGAAGTGTTTGGACTTGGACCTTAAGGGGTCCCTCCACTAGAGATAAAAGTTAACCAGAAGTAGAGAAATTCTCCCAGGTATAGCAACTTGCTGTCTAATTATCTCCATTCCTGAAAAGGGATAAAAGTAATCTGGGATTGCTGGTCCCAGACAACTAACAGAAGCAAATGTAAATATCCATAGAATATGATAAAATCATCCAAGGCCTTAATTTATTTCTACAAAATATTCCCAGTTACAATGTCTAGCACATATTCAAAAACAATCAGATATGACATCATAATGGATACCTGCCATTATACATTTATTCCACACCCATAGTATGTACAACACCAAGAGTGAACCATAATAAATTATGGACATTGGGTGATTTGATGTGTCAATATGGGTTCATCAATTGTCACATATGTATTAATCTGGTGGGGGATATTGATAACAGGGGAAGGTATGCATGTTTGGAAGAAAGGTATATATAGAAAATATCTGCACCTTCACCTCAATTTTGCTGTGAACCTAAAACTGGTCTAAAATAGACTTAATAAAAAATATTTAAAAACAACAAGCAAATGTACAACAAAGCAAATAAGAATAGATACAACAGAAAATAAAAACACACACATAAGTGCTCTTCATACTGGAGTAAAGTTATACATGCTTTAAAGAATTCAAGAAATAAAATACAGGATTAAGAATTTTGACAAATTAATATAACTGTAAAAGAAAAGACAAGTAGATTTGACGAGAACCAAACTGAAATTCTATAACTGAAAATTATAGTTACCTACCTTAAGATTTCAAAGGACATATTTAACAGCAGATTATACATAATAGGCATGAAAATCAGTAAACTAAAAACTAAGTCAGAAAAATATATACAGAATGAAGCAATTTGTTTTTCCCATTTATTTATTTTTACTCTATCTCCTGTCACTATAATATAAACTCCCTGTGCCCCAGGATCATGTTTTACTCACTGTGGTTTCACTGGTGTCTAATAGACTTCTTAGCACATAGTGGGTACTCATTCAATAATTGTTGGATAAAAAGTATTTGTTCAGAAACATTTATTCCTTTTTTTCAAAATTTTTAATGTTTATTTTTGAGAGAGAGAGAGACATAGCATGAGTGGGGGAGGGGCAGAGAGAGAGGGAGACACTGAATCTGAAGCAAGCTCCAGGCTCTGAGTTGTCAGCACAGAGCCTGATGCAGGGCTCGAACCCACCAACCGTGAGATCATGACCTGAGCTGAAGTCGGACAGTTAACCGACTGAGCCACCCAGGCACCCCTGAGAAACATTTATTTCTATTAATAATTGCCACTAAATATTTTTGACAGAGTATGTACTGATTAAATATGGTTGACTATACTGAAATAATTTTCTAGAATAATTAATTCCTAATCAGTGAAGGAAAGAGGAGAAAAGAAATAAAAGGTATTAGAATTGGTGATGGCAAGAGAGAGGGAGGTAGGGGGAAAATAGAGAGAGAGGGAGAGAGAGAGGGAGAGAGACTGATGAACCATGTGTGGTATTCAAAGATGATATGATTGTGAATGTTCAATGTCCAAAATGGTTTAATATAAATTCTTAGAATTAGAAAGTGAACTAGAAATGTTGCTAGAGTTAAGGTCAATATAAAAAAGACCCAAATTCATATATCTACTAGACATAAATAATTAGGAAATGGAGTTCCAAAAGCAGTAACATTTATGATGACATCAAAATATAAAATATATGCAAAAATATGAAAGTAGATAGACTACAGTGTATAAATATGGAAATGAATAAATTCTTGAAGAGGAAGAATATATTAAGAGTAAATGTCCTACTTATGTCAGGACTTTATATAAAGCTTTAATATTTTAGAGATGGTGTTTTGGTATAAGGATAGGCAAGGTTACAGAAGTAGACCAATGGAATAGCATGGTAAGCCCAGGGAGCTTGTACACATATTTGGCTTATCACAAAGCAATGTGGCAGTGAGGCACAGTTGTAATGGTGCTGGCAGAGTCAAATATACATATGGAAAACACTGAAACTTGAACCCTAGTACGCACTGTTTGTAAAATCAATTCCCTATTAGATTATAGATCTTAATGTGAAAGTCAAGTCAATACTACATCTCTTAGGACTGGATTTCTCAACAGCGCACTATTGATGTTTTGGGCGGGATAGTTCTTTGTGAGGCTCTCCTGTGCATTGTGGTGTGTTTAGCAGCATCCTTGGCCTCTACACGTTGAATGCCAGTAGCACACTCTTGGTTGTGATAACTAAGAATTCTCCAGGCATTGACAAGTGTCCAATGGTGCAAAATTGCCTTCAGTTAAGGATTACTATTCTAAGAGATAATGTAGAAGAAGATTTATTATATGGAATAAAGAACAACTTCTTAGGACACAAAATGCTCTAACCAAAAGTAAAAACTGTTAAATTTCACTATATTAAAATATAAGACATTCTGTTCATCAAAAGACATCAGGAGAGTGAGCAGGGAAGCCATAGAACAGGAGAAAATAATAGTCTAATTGGGAAGGAACTCCTAACTGGTTTTTATAAGAAACTCAATAGGAAATGACAAAAAAAACAAAACAAACAAACAAACAAAAAAAAAAAACAAAAAAACCCAAAAAACTTAATAGAAAAATGATCAAGAAACTTCACAAAATGAAGATACCCAAAGGACCAAAATAGATATGGAAAAGTTTTCAAAATCACTGGTAACCAGGAAATTGCAAATAAATCAAATGGAAATTCTACCTCTCCACAAGAAATAGCAAAATGGTTTATTTATTTATTTTTTAAACAGTTTGGCCACTTCTTTTATTTATTTTTTAACATGGTATTTTGTTTTATTTTTAAATAATCTCTACACCAAGCATATGGCTCAAACTCATAACCTCAAGATCAAGAGTCAGATGCTCTACTCACTGAGTCAGCCAGGCCCCCTGAAACCTACATGGTTTTAGTCACTAGTACTCAGTTCTGCTATTGTATCACAAAAGCAACCACAGACCATGGATAAATGAATGGGGATGGCTATGTTTCAAAAGAAACTTATTTTTCAATATTGGTGGCAGGCCAGATTTGGCCAGCAAGCCATAGTTTGCAGATTTTTGATGTAGAACAACATGAATGATCATATGTTGCTGATGAAATGTAAATTGGCACAAAACATTTTGGCAAACTTGTCATTATCTTCTTAATTAAACATCTTTGTTCCTTATATCTTCCCAATGATTTGTTTTTTAGGTTATATACTCCTCAGAAATATAAACAAATATGTCCTGAGAGATAGGTACAAGAAGTTACTGGAATTAGTTTGGGTAATAAAAAAGAATAGAAATATATATCTATTGATAGCAAAAGGGATAGATATTATAAGATATGAAATAATGAAATGTTACAACAACAAAAAAGAATGGACTTGGGGTACTAGGTGGCTCCATCAGTTAGGCATCTGACTCTTGATTTTGGCTCAGGTCATGATCTCACAGTTCATGGGATCAAGCCCACACCAGGCTCCATGCTGACAGCACAAAGCCTGCTTGGGATTCTCCCTTTCCCTCTCTCTCTTTCTGCCTGTCCCCTATACTCCCTCTCTCCCTCTCAAAAATAAACAAACTTTAAAAATAAATGGGCCAATGAGCTGACTCAAATATAATGACGTTTGCAAAATGGCAGACATAAAAGAGTACATACTGTTCTCACTGATTTAATTTTTCACAGCTGTCATCAAAAATCTGTCTTTTATCCTTAAAATATAATTTTATGTGTGTTGAGTAAAGCAATAGTGTTTAGCAATGTTTTTTATGTAAAAATTTTAATAAAAGTAAGTAATAATATTTAAGAGACTATTAGTGTAAAGATTGGGAGAAGACATATAGAAGAGTTCTGAGATGTTATCTATATTCTATTTATTGATCTGGATGGTATTTATATAAGAACTTGGCTTTATAACATATGCACATTTTTGTTTGAGTGCTATATTTTATAAAAATTTACTGGAATTTCCTCCCTTCCTCCCTCCTTCCTTCCTTTCTTCTTTCCTTCCTTCCTTCCTTCCTTCCTTCCTTCTCTTTTTTAATGAGAAAGAGATATAAATATCCACGCAAGGCAGACTTAGAGTATAATAGACACCCAAATTAGGAAGTTTCCTCACCTAAAGGATATTTAGCCCTGTAACCGGGGCCAAATTCATAGCACACCAAGTGTTTCTCTTCTCTTGTGACTATATCAAGCCAAGTAACAAAACTCTATAAGTAAAAAATTCATAATGCAGTTCATTTTCCCAATTTTTCCGTCCTTACTATGAATTTTGCTCAATACTTGGAGGAATCACTGGTCCTATGAAAAACATGGTTTTGTACCAGTGAACACTGAGGAGTTGACATTTATCTATCTCAGTGGTTCTAAACCCTGGTTGCACATTAAATTCAACTGGAAACTCAGAATTGAAAAAAAAATATGGCCTAATTCTAGCCCAAACTCTTTAAATCAGGCTCTCTTATAGTATGGCCCAGGTGTTTTTTTTTTAAAGTTCCCCAGGAGATTCTAATGTGTAGCAGGTTTGAGAACCACTGACCTGAAAGGCCTCTAAGAAGTATGCATAATTAAGTTAGAAATGTTTAACTTGCCTCAGTGTAGTCAATTAAGTAGAAATAATGGCTGTGGTAAAGGCACATTTATCTTACATACCTCTAGATTATTTTTTCAAATATGAGACTTTTTTTAAAGCTTACCAATTTAAAAAAAAAAACCTATTTCTCTCCTTTCTGAAAATGTATGATTCATTCATTCATTCATTCATTCATTCATCATAGAAATAATAAAAAAATATATATATAAAAAATCAGTGATCCATGCTAGCAATTCTTATAACTCTGGCCCTAGTAGGCTGTTAGAGTCTTCCCAATAATCTCTCATCCACCTGCACTGTCAGGAGCAGTTTTGATAAAGAGGAAACCACTAATTGTACCTAATATCTGGTCAATGCCTGCTGTTCTTTCTCTAATTCTATTCTCTGCTTCAATAAGGAATTTCCAGCTGTTGGTTGTACTTAATGAGACAGATACTATGAAAGGCAAAGTTTGCCAAGACTTGCAGTATATTTCTGGGATTCTGTGCTTGGCTGACCTTCTCCCCTTGAATACCTGTCGATAGAGTTTTCACTCATCTGAAAGCTAAATGGTTTCACCCAAGTTTAATTTCACAAAAAGGCTATATGGGTTGCTGTAACTTTTTCTGCAAACTCTATGACCCTTATTTCTTAATACCTTCTGTAGATTTGGATAATGCCACTTGGATCTAGAAGAAGATAATCCAGTAAAGAAGATCCAAGAATTTCAAGTGATTGACCTTCAACTCATAGGGACTACAAACCCACTAGGTAAATCCCAACCCATCCCAAGATAGAGATCTGCCAGGCCTCACAAACATCACAAACTTATAGATCCATACAACCTAAAACAACAACACATTTTAAAATAAAGTCCAAAGAAATACCAGTTGCTAATATTTTTTTCAAAATTTGAAACAATATGCCAGATAATTTTTATTTAAAAAAAATTTTAATGTTTACTTTTTGAGAGAAAGAGAGAGAGAGAGAGAGAGAGAGCAAGCCAGCACACAGAATCCGAAGCAGGCTCCAGGCTCCAAACTGTCAGGACAGAGCCCAACACAGGGCTCGGACTCAGGAACTGTGAAATCATGACCTGAGCTGAAGTTGGACCCTTAACTGACTGAACCACCCAGGAGCCCCTGCCAGGATAATTTTTAAATGTATTCCTCTCAAAACACATACTCAGCTGATACAGACTGAAGAGCCCATTATGTTTGTCTTTTACTTTTTCTGTACTTCATTTCTGATTAGTCAGAAATCAAACTAGTAGACTTGATTATGTCTTTTTCATTCCATTCATTACCATTTGTAACATCCTAATTTAGGTTCATAACATCTCATTTAATCTGCACAATTTAAAATTGCCTCTATAAGCCATTCTTTATACTATTGCTGATTTTAATCGTTGTAGCACATTTACATGCTCAAAATCCTTTAAGGCCTTTCCAAGCCCAAGAGTGAAGTATAGACACTTGAGATATGAATATATATGAATATAGCTTACAGTCTGGATCTGCATAAACTCATCCCAGTTTACTTTCCATTATTCATTTCATTTCCACCTCTGCACAGCCTCTTGTCCAACAACTCAACTGATTTCTGCTACCCGCCTTGGGTTTCCACTTTGGTACCTTTGGTCAAATGTTCCCCTCATCTTGGACCACTTAAGTTGTAACTATATATTAATCTTTTGTTGAAAGCTAAATGCAGATCCACCTTCATTAGAATCACCTGGGATTTGGGATACTGGGATTTTGGTTCTGATATTTTCATTACAAAGTAATTCCCCAAGTAATTTTTAAGCACAATAAATCCTGAGAACCTGGCTTTAGAAGTTCATGTCTTTCTTTTTCTCATAAAGGTAATATAATTTAAAATTAAAAAGTAAAACAGAGTGTTTAAATTTGGACACCACTATTTAAATCATTTTGACTTTGACAGTTCATTAATCTTCTTAAGCTAAGTGTTCTAGTTTGAAAGGGGATAACACCAGCCCCCCGACATACTTGTTACATGGATCAATAAAAAAATTTCCATGAGAAGACAATTTCAAATGTATACAACTTGAATTTTTCTGTTATCCCCGCCCCCTCCCCCCTTCAAAGTCAGCAGTTAGCCTAGTATTATATAACATATTGGTTCAAATCCTTGGGTTCAAACCTGGTTCCACAGAAAACCAGGTCACAAAAATAATCCGTCTATGCCCAGTATATCATTCCATACAACAGGGACAATAACAATATCTATCATTAAATGAGACAAAACACTTGGTTCAATGGCAGGTACACAGTAAAAGCTTAATAGTTGTTAGCTATTATTAAGAGCCTGTTTTTTTTTTTTTTTTTTTTATCAAACTGTTGCTCTTAGAGATCATTATTATTGGTAAACATCAAATTATGTTTAGATTGAATTCTACCAGAAAGTACCTTAGAAAGAAGTAAATAGTTATCATTAATTACTGAAAATTATTGTATTTATTTATATTATTTAAGTTATAATGAAACTTATCCAAGGTATTCCCAAGTTAATTCCCTTGAACAAAATTTCAAAGGAGGGACTATGATATACATGTAAAAACCATCATTATTATTCTTATTATTGTGCTTATTTAGAATTATATTGAGAGATATATTATATAATTATGCCAGAGGCATGAATAAAAATTGAGGGACCATACTTATTTTAGTAGACCTATTGAAGTATCAGCTGTTATGAATATGGTAGACTGCTCTTATTCTAGATAGGGAATGGAATTACTCTATAATCCATTTCAGTATTTTTACCACAAGTTATAAAAAGCATAAAGTTCTAATGTTCTAATAACAACAAGTACTTCTCCATAAGAAAACCTGAATGATGCAAAAAAAATAAATTCCTTTTTTTCTATGTAACATTTACATAATTGCAGGAGATGCCAACATCTATCACGTCCCTAAAGTGAGCAACTTTCTAAGTTATCTTTGATTCTTCTTATTCCTCCCATATATAATTCTAATTCAACATCTCTAACAGTTATTTCTTCCTCTCCATCTCTACAAATTCTTAATGATCTCCGGCCTGAATCACTGAAATGCATTCCCTATCAGCAGCTCTGTTGCTAAACCTTCTGCCCTCTAATTAAGCCAAAATGACATGACTGAAATCACATTTCTGATTCACTATTGTATTTCATTAAAACTATTCCCCTTAAATCTCTCCACCAGTCAGCCAACACCCTTCCATCAAATTCAGATAACAAACCTTATCCAAACCTCATTGCATTTCATTGAATTATTTTTCTCCAGCTCTTTTCTCATTTCCCAGCCATTCTTTCTGCTCCAAAAAAATACAATTCATATCTTAATATTATCTTTCCCTTTCTTACATTCCATTCTAGTATTCACAATTTATTTTAAATATTCTTCTTGCCCCTACATGGTACATATAGCATATCTCACAATTGTGAGATATACATTGTTTTCTTTAGAATGTTAAAGTACCTCTAAACTCCTATGTTTCATAAGATAAGGTTTGGAAGTGATGTTACCAAAATTGTGACATAAGTTGTTCCTAACTTCACTCTTCCTCATAAGAAAAACAACAACTATTCAAGAACAAGACACCACTGAGAGATTCCTAGAACACAGGGGTGAGGCTGAAGTACCCCCCCCCCCTCATTGCAGATACCAAGAATCTATTTTAAGAATAAGAGAAGTGGCTACATGTCAACTGCATTGTCCTCTCCCCAGGCCAGGGCAGTACCATTTGGAAAGGTCTCCCTTGGTCTCCTGGTTCCTCCAGTGGGGAAAAAAGAATCCGGGGGAAAGAACCACCTGGGGTTTTTGTGGGTTATTTTGTGGGACCTTCTACTCTGATCTCACACCATGCGGATTTCAGGAGAATCTTCAGGGCTCAGTCACTAAGAATTTGTGACAGAGAAATGGGGAGGGGCTTGCTGCAACCATCATACTTATCTTTGAAGAATGAGCTCATACCTGCAGTGCCCAAGTAGTAATACCAACAGCAGCTTTGCTTACCTGCAGAACCAGGTCAGGGGCACACTCTGAACAGGGAACTTGTTCGTGTGCAGATTGGTGTGATTTGGATCCTCAAACAAGGAATTTTGCTTGCCTTAGAGCCTGGTTTTCCCACCCACAGGAAAGGTGCTGAATCACAGCCCCAAGTCACTGTGGAGGACATTTTCTGGCCCCATCTGAAAAGAGGGGCTGATGACAACTCCTGGAAGCTGTGTAGCCCAGGGGCACTTGAACTAAGAGGTGATGGGCAGAGCTGATTGCTCTGGAGCAAAGGCTGTACCAGATGTGAAATGTTTCCATGCTATAAAGCAAGCAGGGGGATTAATTTATAGCCAAGGCTGAGGGTAGCTTGCAGCCCTTGCTAACAGAGAGCCTATATGGGAAATTGAGGGTAGCCTGGATTGACCTGTCCTCCTCCCATCCAAGCAAGAGATCTGAGACACTGAATTCAACTCCCTGTTGAGAATATCATCTAGCCTTATCTGACCAGAAGGGCTGGAGACAATTCATGGAATCTGAGCAGGCCAGAAGCAAACATAGGGGTAGGTGGACATAGCCAATAGTTTTCAGAGCAAAACAAGTAGCCTTGTTCAGTCAGGGAACTTGGGTTGTAGGTCACCTTGAGTGAAGGCAATAAGCAAAGCCTATATTGGCTTCAGAGCTACTTCTAATGCTGCGCCCAGGGAAAGAATCTAATTCATAGCCCTGCTCATCATTGAATACAACAATCTTCAGTCTGTCTGACCAGGAAGTCTAACTGGAGCACCTGGGAAACTGTATAGCCCATTCAACAGCTCTGCATAGAGTGACATTTAAATAAAGAGCACAGCTTGTGGAGCCCTTTCTGCAGAGCAAAACTGATGGCTTCACCTGACCAGAAAATTCAGTGCATATTCTAGCCTGATTCAAGTCCCAAGACAGCAAGTTATACAGGCCCTGGGTCCTATCCTGCTCCCCTACAAGGGCAGGGAAGCTAACTCATAACACTATTGACTACTGAATATAGTTTATAGCCCCAACTATTTAATAAGCCTGACCAGAGAATTCAGGCAGCCATGGAGCTCATCCTGCACCTCACTTGGGTAGGGAACCAAGACAGTAAGTCCTATCCAACTGTTCTCAGGCAGTGGCACCTACCCCCATCCCTGTCCTCAGAGCAGGACTAGTTGCCTTACTCAAAAATAGATCACAATAGCAGACCTCACCTGTCAAAGTACATCACCAGCGGATGCACCTAGAAACCCAAACAGAGCTAACTGGTGAAAAACTGTCTCTGCCAAAGCATGTCTATAAAGTCTGGAAGAGAAGTTCGATTACTCAAATGTACAGATATCAATGTAAGAAGTCAAAGATCATGAAAAATCAGGTAAATATGACACTACCAAAGGAATGAATAAAGTTCCAATAACTTACTCTAAAGAAATGGAGATCTACCAACAGAAATAATTCAGAATTAAGGAAGGTTAGTGAACTACAATAAAACACACACAGACAACTGAATGAAATTAGGAAAACAATGCATGAAGAAAAGGAGAAGTTCAGCAAGGAAGTAGCAACCAGGAGAAGGAGAAAGAGAAGGAGAAGGAGAAGGAAAGGAGAGGGGAAGGAGTAGGGGGAGAAGGAGGGGGAGAAGGAGGAGAGGAGGTGAAGAAGGGGAGGAGGGAAAGGAGGGGGTGGAAAGGAGGAGAAGGATGGGGAGGAGGAGGAAGAGGGAGAGAAGGAGGAGGAGGGGGAGAATGAAAAAGAAGAAGGAGGGGGAGGAGGAAACCTAGAGTTGAAAAACATAATAACTGAACTGAAGAATTCACTAGAGAGTTTCCTAAGTAGACTCACACAGAAGAAAGAATCAGTGACCAGGAGGATGGATCATTGGAAATTTGCCAGTCAGAGGAGCAAGAAGACAAAAATATTTTTTTATTCTTTTTGGGTAAAAAAGGCCTATGGGAATTATAGAGCACAATGAAAAGAAATAATATTTGGATTATGGGAATTCCAAAAAGGGAAGCTCAAGAGAATGGCACAGAAAGTATATTAAAGTGACAATGACTAAAACCATCCCTGGAGAGAGAAATTGACATCCAGATGTATGAGGCCTAAAGGCCTCCCCAAATAGGTTGAATCTCAGCAGGGCTATGTTGAGACACATAATAATTAAATTGACAAAAATTGGGGCACCTGGGTGGCTCAGTTGGTTAAGCAACTGACTTTGGCTCAGGTCATGATCTCACAGTCTGTGAGTTCAGGCCCAACATTGGGCTCTGTGCTGATAGCTCAGAGCCTTGAGCCTACTTTGGATTCTGTGTCACTCTCTCTGCCCCTCCCCCACTCGTCTTCTGTCTCACTTAGTCTTTCAAAAATAAATAAATATTTAAAAAATATTTAACAAAAAAATTGACAAAAGTCAAAGAATTTTAAGAGCAGAAGAGAGAAGAGAGAAGTTACATACAAGGGTACCCCCATAAGACTGTTAGCAGATTTACCAACAGAAACTTTCAGGCCAGGAAAGAATGGGATGGCACATTCAAAATGCTGAAAGAAAATAACTGTCAAGAAAGAATTCTATAACCAATGAAGTTATCCCTTAGAAATGAAGGAGGAATAAAGACTTCCCCCAAAAACAAAAGCTAAGGGAATTCATTACCACCAGACCTGCCTTGCAAGAAATGCTAAAAGTTTGAAAGAAAGTAAAAGAGGACTAATTAACATCATCATAAAAAGACAAAAAGGTACTGTAAATCTCACTGGTAATGGTAAATATTTAGTCACAAATTCTGTGACATGGTAATATGAGTGCATAATTCATTACAACTCTAACGTAAATGTTAATGAAAAATGAACAACAATAACTACAATAATTGTTGTAGTAAAAACAACAATAACTACAATAATTTGTTTTTAGATACACAATATAAAAAAACATGTAAATTATAACAGACATAACCTAAACTGTGAGAGAGAGAAGTAAAAGTGCAAATTTACAAATTATATTGAAATTGTCAGTTTTAAGTAGGATATTATAAGTTTAAGATAGTTTATGTAGCCTCATAATAACCATAAGGGGACCTGTAGTAATTGCATGACCAAAATAAAAGACATCAAAATACAAAGAAAGACAGCAGGATAAAAAATAAGGAGCAGTAGATCTACAAAACAACCAGAAAACAAGGAACAAAATTGAAACAGTAAGTCCTTATCTATCAATAATTATTTTAAATGTAAACAAATTAACTTCTTCAATTAAAAGACAGAATGGCTGCATGGATTATAAAATGCACTACACTGCCTACAAGACAGTCATTTTAGCCTTAAAGATGCACATAGACTGAGAGTAAAAGAATAAAATAAAAACAACGAAACAAAAAACAAAAAACAAAACAAAACAAAACATTTCAAGCAAATGGTAACCAAATAAACAAACAGCCAAACAAGCAAGGAAGCAACCAACAGGGGTATCCATATTTTGATAAAATAGACTTTAAAGTCTATATGATATTATATAACAATAAAGGAGTCACTACATCAATAAGATATGCCAACTGTAAATACTTATTCATCCAAAGCTAAGTGCCTAAATATATAAAGCAAAAACTAACAGAACTAAAAGGAGTAATAAATAGTAATACATTAACACTTGGGGATTTTAATGCCCCACTCTTTACAATGGATCGATCATCTAAACAGGGAATCAATGAGGAAACAGTGGATTTAAACAATACTATAGACCAAATGTACTTAACAGACGTACACAGAACATTCTATCCAACAACAGCAGAATGCACATTTTTCTCAAGCACACACAAAATATTTTGTAGGACAGACCATATGTTAGGCACCAAAACAAGTCATAGCAAATTTAAGAAGACTGAAATCATATGAAGTATCTTCTCTGACTACAATGACATAAAATTAAAAATCAATAATAAGAGGAAAATTAGGAAATTCATGAACACATAGAAAATTAAACAACATATTCCTGAATAACCCATGGATCAAAGAAGAAGTTAAAGGGGAAATGAAAAAGTTTTTTGAGACAAATAAAAATGAAAACACAACATACCAGAACTTGTGACATTTAGCAAAGTAATTCTAACAGGGAAATTTGTAGCAATGAACACCAACATTAAGAAGTAAGAAAGATCCCAAAAAACAATCTAAATCTACACCTTAAGGAACTAGAAGAACAAACTGAGCCCAAGTTAGCAGAAGAAATTCAATAATAAAGATTAGAGCAGAAATAAATGAAATAGACAACAGAAAAAAACAATAGAAAAAGTTAACCAAACTAAGAATCTGTTCTTTGAAAAGATAAACAAAAGTGACAAACCCTTAGTTAGACTAACCAAGGAAAAAGGAGAAAGGGCCAAAATCAACAAAATTATAAATGAAAAAGAAGACTTTACAATGAATACCACAGAACTTCAAAGGATCATAAGAGGCCAGTAAGAACAAATAAATGCCAACAAATTGGAATACCTAAAAGAAATGGAAAAATCCTTAGAAGCACACAACTTACCAAGACCATATCAGGAAGAAATAAAAACAAATTGAATAGACAAATTACTAGTAAGGAGATCCTAAATTAGTAATAAAAAAGTACCCAATAAAGAAAAGCCTAGGGGCAAGTGGCTTCACTGAAAATTTTACCAAACATTTAAGAAAGAATTAGCACCAAACCTTCTCAAACTTTTCCAAAAACTCAAAGAGGAAGGACCACTCCCAAATTCATTTTACAAGGTCAGTTTTGTCCTGATATCCAAACTAGAAAAGGACACTATTAGCAAAGTAAACTACAGACAATTATCCTTGATGAATATAGATACAAAAGTTCTCAATAAATAACTGGCAAACTGAATTCAGCAGCACATCAAAAGGATCATTCATCATGATCAAGTGGGAACTGTTCCTGGAATTCAAGGAAGTTTCAACATATGCTAATCAATGTCATATACCACATTAATAGAGTAAAAGAAAAGAAGCACATTAGCATCTCAGGGGACACAGAAAAACATTTGACAAAATTCAATATCCATTCATGATAAAAACTCTTAACAAATTAGCCATAGAAGGCACATATATCAACATAATAAAGGAGATATATGACAAGCCCACAGCTGATACCATATTTAAGAGTGAGAAGTTTAAAGCTTTTCCTCTAAGACATTTATATATATGATAAAAAGGAAGGAAGGAAGGAATCAGATTTGGAAAAGAAGGAGTAAAACTGTATTTGCACATGACATGGCTTTATATTTAGAAAATCTTAAAATCTCAACTAAAAATGATCTAAATCAAATCAATGAATTCAGTGAAGCTTCAGGATACAAAATTAACATATAAAAGTCTGTAGTATTTCTACACACAAAACAACAAATTTTCTGAAAAAAGAAATTGATCCACTTACAATAGCATCAAAAACAACAAAATACTAGAAATACATTTAATTAAGGATGTCTACTCTGAATACTACAAGATATTAAGGAAATAAAGACACAATAAATGGAAAGGTTGGAAGAGTTAATATTGTTAAAATGTCAATACTACCAAAAGTCATCAATAGATTCAATGCATCAAGTCATCAAGATTCCAATGGCATTTTTAACAGAAGTGTAAAAAACACTCTTAAAATTTATATGGAATCACAAAAGACCCCAAATAGCCAAAGAAATCTTGAGAAAGAAAAACAAAGCAGGAGGTACCACATGACCTGATTTCAAGCGATACTATAAAGCTATAATCATCAAAACAAACAAATAGATCAATGTAACAGAACCAAGAACACATAAATAAATTCAACACATATAGTCAACTAATATTTGGCAAGGTAGACAAGAATACTCAACGAGAAAAGACAGTTTTTCAAAAAATAGTGCTGGGATAATTGGATATTCATACACAAATGAATGACACGGGTCCCATATCTTACTCCAATCACAAAAAATTACTGAATGTGGATTAATAACTAAAATGTAAGATGTGAAACCATGAAATTCCTAGAAGGAAACATAGGAATAAATTTCCTTGATGTGGGTCTTTGTAATGATTTTTAGATATGACACTTAAAGCACAAGTGACAAAATCAAAAATAAACAAGTGAGACTATATCAACCTAAAAAACTTCTGTGTAGCAGAAGATAGCATCAACAAAGTGAAAAGAAAACCTACAGAATGGGGAAAATATTTGCAAATCATATATCTAATAAGAGGTTAATATGAAAATATATAGCATACAGCTCAAAAGCAAAACAAAAACAAAACAAAACAAAACAAAAAAAACAAATAACCCACTTAAAAAATAGGCAAAGAAACTGAATAGGCATTTTTCCAAAGATGATAAGTGAAAGGCAAATAGGTCTATGAAAAGATTCTCAACATCACTAGGGAAATGCAAATTAAAACTGTAATGAGATATCACCTCATGCCTGTTAGAATGGCCTTCATCAAAAAGACAAGAGATAAAAATGTTGGCCCAAATATGGAGAAAAGGTAACTATTGTGTACTATTTATGGAATAGTAAATTGGTAGAGCCTCTATGGGAAACAGTATGGAGGATTCTCAAAAAATTAAAAATAGAACTACCATATGATCCAGCAATTCCACTTCTGATGATATATACAAAGGAAATGAAAACACTAACACAAAAAGATATCTGTGCCCCTCATATTCTTAGCAGCATTATTTAGAATATGCAAGACATGAAAATAACCTAAGTGTCTACCAATGGATTAATGGATAAATAATTTGTGGTGTATATACACACAATGGAATATTACTGAATGAGAAAAAAATTAGGAAATCGTACCATCTGCAGCAACCTGGATGGACTCTGAAGACATTATGCTAGTGAAATAACTCACAAAGAAAATAACAAATACTGTGAGCTTACTTACATGTGGACTCTAAAACAAATAAGCAAACAAACAACAAAAGAAAAAAATCATATAAATAAAGATCAAACTTTTGGTTACCAGAGGCAGGGGGAAGAAGGAATTGGAGGAAGGTGGTCAAAAGTATAAACTTCCAGGTATCAGGTAAATAAGTACTAGGAATGTAATGTTCAACATGATGACAACAGCTAGCACTGCCATAGGATAAATGGGAAAGTTGCTAAGAGAATAAATCCTAAGAATTGTCATCAAAAGGAGAATGTATTTTCTTTTTTCTTCTTTCTTTTCTTTTTAATATATCTATATATAAAGAGATGTTAGCTGAACCTGTTGTGGTCATCATTTCACTATATATGTAAGTCAAACCATCATGCTGCATACCTTAAACTCATACGGTGATGTATGTCAATTATTTTTCAAAACTGAAAAAAAAAAAAGTTCTAGAGCACAAAACAATTGTGCCTTGTCTGAAATGGGAGTATTTGGGGATGCATGCAATAAAAAATACCATGAAAGTTACACTAGAGCATAAGCTCCTGAGGGCAAGGTTTTGTCTGTTTTGTTCACTACTATAGCTCAAGAGCCTAGAGGCTTAGCATATGATAGTCACTCGGTAAATATTTGTTGAATACACTAATGAATAAATCAATAGTATATCCCCAAAAGATTGATTCATACTTTCCATGCAGAAAATGTACAGAACATATGATAATAATCTCACATAAAGTATAATATACCTATTCTCTTGTGATATAAATCAGCAACTACTTACTCAAATACTCTACATTCCATATATAATTCTACATATGAAAGCAATTACATTAGTCGGCTTGGGCTGATCTAACAGAATGCCATAGATTGGGTGGCTTATAACTAACAGAAACTTATTTCAAACAGTTTTAGAGGACAGAAAGTCAAGATCAAGGTTCTGGTAGATTCACTGCCTGGTGAAGGCTGACATTTTTCTGTGTCTTCAAGTGGTAGAAGGGGGCAAGGGAGTTCTCTGTGTCTTTTTCAGTAGGGCATTAATCATGTTTTTTTGGGGGGGGTCTCTGCCCTCATGATCTAATCACCATCCAAATGCCCTGCTTCCTAATATTATCACACTGGGGATTAGATTTCAACATATGAATTCTGGAGGGATCCATACTTATCAGTAATGAGAGCATGCAACTCTTGATCTCAGGGTTGTAAGTTTGAGCCCTATGTTGAGTGTGGAAATTACTAAAAAATAAAATCTTAAAAAAAATCAAACAAAGAAATCACTAATGTTCCTTTACCTAGTAATAGAATGGGGATAATTATCTTAAGGGCTTGAGAGAGGACTTTAATTCTACATTATTGTTGTTGCCAAAATATTTACCTTTCTAAGTCTGCTAGTATTAGAAAAATCCATGAACACCATGATTTTATTAAACGTTTTTTTCTCTTTTGGAACATTAGAATGAAACATTTTGTGTGCACTACTGCATCAGGTGAAATTTGTGGGTTTTAATGTTAGTAACTTACTAGAAATAAATTATAGATATATGTTTTTAACCACCGATAAAGCATACACTATTTATTTAAAAAAGGAAGATTTCTCATAAAAATACAAAATTTAACAAATGACAGGTAAAAGCATTTCACAAAGATTTCTGTCCGGTCACCTATGACTTGAATTAGATGTATGTGCTCATTCTGTGGGAATAAAGGGCAATGTTGGCTAACAAACAGACAGACCAAGCATATTGAGAATATCAACAAAATGGGGTATCCTTGAATTTTAAGTATGGAAATGATCTTCATGAGAAGATCAAATTTCTTCCGAATTAGTTTAGTATTATTTTTATTTTTACTTGCACATCAAAACAATGTTAAAAATCATCTTTAAGTTAGTTCAATTAAAGATCTGCTCTGACTTTCTGGAGAGAGTTTGGAGAGATCAAACTGATATTTAGGAAGTCCAAGCCCATACTATCACTTTTCATGATGCTTTCAAGGCCACAGCCATGACTGCTTCTCTGAGCAATCAGGTACCGTATTTTGGGGGCACAATGGTTAATTTTATATGTCAATTGACTGGGCCATGAGGCACTGATGCCCTTGGTCAAACATTATTCTGAGTGTTTCTGTGAAGGTATTTCTGGATGAGAGTAACATCTGAATCAGTAGACTGAGTAAAGCAGATTTCCCTCCCTCTTTACTGTGGGTGGGCCTCATCAGATCAATTGAAGACAAAAACTTTAAAAGGCTGAGTTAGAAGGAACTCCTCCTGCCATACTGGTTGAGCTGGAACATTGGTCTTTTCTGTTTTTTGGATTTGGATGGAAACATTGATTCTTCTTGGGTCTCGAGCCTGTTGGACTGGAACTTACACCATAAGTTTTCCTGGTTCTCAGGTCTCCAGACTCATACTGGACTACACATCAGGTCTCCTGGTTTCTAGTTAGCTAATTGCAGATCTTGGAACTACAGACCCCATAATTGCATTAGCCAATTCCTTATTACAATCTATTGATAGATAGATAGATAGATAGATAGATATAGATGAATAAACAAGATATATCTCTATTGATTCTGTGTCTCAGGGAAACCCTGATGAGTACAGGTGTTATTTATTATTAGCAGGTTATGTTTTTCTTTCTTTTTGATCCTCTAATACAATATTGTTAAAGGAAGCCAATGAAAAAGAGTGAAGAAATTAATAAGGTGTTATCATAATATTGCCTTACCAGAATTACAGTTCTATAAAAGCTGGAGAGGACATAAAACATCTCATTTTACAGATGACCTCATGGAGTCCAATTTCTTTATATTATTTGCCCAATGCCATTTGTGCAGAATGAGTCATTATAATAAAGCAAAAATACAGAGGAAGCCTATGCATTAAATGTATAGCTCTTAAAATATTAGGTGATATATGTGTTAGGGTCAGAACATAATATCTAGGTCTTTGTAGGCACACATAGATGCTTAGGCCCTGATTATACTAGGTACCATCCTAGTCTTCAGAGTTAATGAGCCAGGACTTCATTTTTCTCTCTGCTGCCTAAAAATGGTCTTACCTTAATCAACTCACTTTTCCTCTTTTGGCCTTCATTTTCTTATTTATAAGGTGGGAAATAACATCTATTTTTTAGGTGTGTGGTGAGGATTAAATGAGATGTACACAAAATTCTCACCGAGTGGCACGTAATGGGCACATTCAACATGGTATCAGTTGTTCTACAACTATATTTATAGACCCATTATACATGTGTGTCTGACACTGAGCTCCAGAGTGGAATTTACAGGAGCTGCTTGCTGGATCTAGAGTATTTGCAGTGGGGTTTGGATACCAGTCTCTTCTTACCAGTCTCTATCAGTATGTGACCTTTCATTATGATTCATTCTTTTAGTTATTTATAGCAGAATTCTTTTTCAACCATCACTCAGTGTCATTTTGAAATTTCACCAGTGCTCTGTTATTTTTGTCTTAATTTACAAAAGAATCTATAACTTTAGAAAGGAAAATGACTTCTCTATATCATAAACCTAACAAACGGTATAGCTAAGGTTAGAAACCAGGTCTTAGGATTCCAACTATTCCTACTACCCAGTCTTGCCAAAATATAAATATCTCTTAAGAGAGGTTATATCAGATATATCCATAAAAAATTCTATATGTGGCATGAAGAATTATTCTTCTCATCAGTTCACAGTTGCATCCCATGTATTGGGCCACTGTGTAACAATGATGCTGATGAGTATCTAGTGTTTTACAGTATATGCTAATTTACAGGTATAAGTTAACTTCACATTCCTGAACTTACTTAAGGTTTTCCTATTGCTCAAGTGAGAGAGTCAAACTAAACTTGAATTTCATTACTTTTATCCCCATTGACATTCTACTAAGCCATAGCTGTTTCCAACTTCTTGGTTTTATTTAGTTATTGACAATCTGACCAGAAGCCAGGTCCAAAAGCAAAAGGAAACAAATCAAACTTTTCAGAGAAGGAGGAAATAAGGAACGACTAAGAGCATAGTGACCTAGTTAGGTGACTGACCATGGACCAGAGAATCTACTTTGCATGAGATAAGACCTCCAGGCTTTCACTGAATAATTTTAGAATTCTGCTAAGTTTTTGTCATTTCCATCAAATGTAGCATCTTTTAAATTGTTCTATCCTTCAAAAATCAATAGAAGGTAAAATTGTATTCTCTTATATCATAAATATACTCTTTCTATGTGATTGGAACAAAGCCATGAAATAACCAACTACAGGGAGCATGCTTTGACATCTTTTCCAAAGGTGACTGCTAAAATCCAGCAAAGCCATACACTCTTTAGCTCAGGGCAAATGAACTATTTTTCACTATGCCCTCTGCTGGAAAATTACTTGCCTGATCTTTCCAGAACTGAAAAATCAATCTATGCTTTGTTTATGATTTCAAAATCTTAAGGATCCTTTCTGGCCAATGTATTCTTCAGTGTCTAAAGCGAAGAAGTAATGGAGGCAATCAAAAGCATCACAAAGGTGATTCCTTTGTTAATTTAGCAAATATATTGAGTACTATGTACACAGTAAGATAGTAGATGGTGGATATTACGTTAAACTAAAAGAATAGGGGGCTCACAAAGCTATAGTCTGTGTGAACTATTATTTTAAGAATTCAGCTGCTCTGAATGAAAATGCAGCTTCATACCACATATAGAATTTTTATGGTAATATCTCATGTAATCTCTCTTAAGAGATATTTATATTTCGACAAGACTGCTTAGTGGGAAGAACTGGAATCCTAAGACCTAGTTTCTAACCTTAGCTATACCATTTGCTAGGTTCATGATATAGACAAGTCATTTTCCTTTCTAAAGTTATAGATTCTTTTATAAAATTAAGACAAAAATAATAGGGCACTGGTGAAATTTCAAATATGAAACTGAATGGTGGTTGAAAAAATTCTTCATTTAAATAATTAGTATTTAAAAATAATTAGAAATTAAAAAGATACTAAAGTACATTTTGCAGTTTTGAAAATACTTTTAACTCAGAAAAAAAAAAGAATATTGATATTGGAAAAGGAGACAGAAATACTATTCATATTGGGGCTCTGGGTGGCTCAGTTGGTTAAGTGTCTGACTTCACCTCAGGTCATGATCTCACAGTTCGTGGGTTTGAGCCCCACGTCGGGCTGTGTGCTGACAGCTCAGAGCCTAGAGCCTGCTTCGGATTCGTGTCTCCCTCTCTCTCGGCTCCTCCCCTGCTTGCTCTCTCTGTCTCTCTCTCTCAAAATTAAATAAACATTAAAAAATTAAAAAAAATAAATACTATTCATATAATAGACTCACTGCCCTAAGTTCTGCCTATATAAAGACGCACAAACGTTCAATGAATTTGATACACCAGGCAAATTGGTTTTTTGGCATTAAGAAACCAGGTAAATTACTTTTTGCTTGGAGATTCTAGTTTCAAAGAAATTACCACAAGTGCTGGATTGCTAAATAGAGCTTAGTAACCAACAGAATCCATTAAATACACTCTCTGACTTTAGGAAGGGAGAAGGATAGCAGGGTTAATGATAAGAAGGTTAGAAGGTTCATCAGATCACAAGAAGTTCAAGTTTTGACCATGTTCTGTGCAGCACCAAAAGTAATTTATAAATAGTCTTTTCATATATTTTCTCTCCTCTTTGAGCCTCCTCTGAGAACACTGTGTTGAAACTATGAACTCCGAATCCTAAAAGACAAGTTGAAAAAATTATATTTAACCTTAGACTATGTAGTCATAGGGGGATTTTTACTTGATGGAGAGTTTGCTCTGTGTGTTCTTACTGTTTTGGATTTGAAGCGACAAGAAGGCAGAAGTGATTTCAGAATGGGTTTAGAGTCTATTGCTCTGAGAGGTGTATGCTCCCAACTATTAAAGGGCTTCTCACTCACTGAACAAATATTTATTGAGTAGCTACTCTGTGTCAGGCCCTGGTGAACAAGACAGGCACAGCTCTGGACTTCAAAAGGTCACATCATGCCAAATTGCCATTGACAGATTAAGAAAACAAAAGGTCAAAAGGACAGAATGATTACAGATACCTGCTAACCCCTTTTGCCCACACATATAAACATCACATCATCAGCCGACAGGGTATGTTTGTGACAAGAATAATTTTCAAAACATCAACTGTCATTGTGGTCTGCTTCTGACTTAGAGCTTTAACTGGTGGTAGTCAGTAAGCATTCAAGTTTGGATTTTTTTTTTTCTGGATAGCAAGGCTTTAATCACTCAATGTGTATTCATTGATCATCTACATCTGTGTGCAGCACAATCCTGGGTTATTGGAATACAGTCATTCATCTCATAGAAACCAGGGCCAGAAAGTGAAAATTTCCTTCAGATAGCATACCACTAAAAAAGGAATTTCCCATCAGAATGTCCAGTGCTAGAAGTTTGGCCTTTTAACATATTTTTCTGATTCTTCTTTCTGTTTTACTAACTAATTCTTCATAGTGCTTGCAATGGCTTCCCCTGGCTTCCTAGAGTTTCCAATAGACCCAGGATCAGACTAGTCCCTTCCTTTCCCTACTGTACAGATCTAAATTCTGGATTTGCAGCTCTCATGTTTTCTTCCACCTCAGTCCCGTGGATATGGTCCCTCCTACCAGTTTACAGGCTCTGAGATAGATAGGGAAGCACACCACCATCTTCTGGGGAAGATAAGATGAAAATGCCCCTTCGGTGATTCTAATATGTTCATGTGCCCTGCAAATTACAACACTGGGGACTTTTCTAATCTATTCTGTAGTGAATATTTCTTAAAGTTCTCTTCATGAATATCGAACCTTGGGATGGAGATAGAAAAGATGAAGCAGGTTTCTTTCTGTATTAGACAATTTCATCTGCAGAGGTAGTTTCTCCCTTTGGAAAAGACACAAGCCAAATCTAGTGTTCAGATAGCATCTTAAAAAAATAAAAATCCGTCTTTTACTGGTTAGTGCTTCTCAAAAAGAATAATGTTCTGATTCAGTAAACTTGACTTCATAGATATTTGCTTCAGCCTAATTGTCAGAATCTTGAAATACTTCCCAAATTTTAGTAAATAACAATGTCCCAAGCCCCCTGAGTGCTGTGCCACTGTCCTGGCTCCTCTATTAAGATGCCTTCTCTCCATTATCCTGAAGATCCAGCAAGTACAGTTTCACACTTAGCACTGCAATGGGGTTCTTGGACTCCAGTCACTTTGTGGTTGGCTTCAGTTCTGACTGATTTGTGCTCAAGAAGTAGCTATGTCTACTTGTTTTGAGTGTTAAATCTATTTATCTCCAGTATGAAAAATTGATTAGGATCGCTGGCTTCAGTTATTAGGTGAGAATAAACTAATGAAAGATAACCCCCTACCCATTCACTTCTAGGCTTTTGATATGAGGGCGTTTGAAAGAAAGGACTAGAAAACAAACAAACATACAACAACAACAACAACAACAACAACAGACCTTTGAAACTGGTGCCTGAAAGAACATTATATGTTTTCAGAGTTTGGGGATATTTACCAGGTTTACTGCAGTTGGCCTTAAAAGCCATCCTGTCAGGCTGATGTTATCAATATAACATAACTTTTCAAATGTTTTCAGGGGGTGAGATATGGGATCCTACATGCAGCTTGTCCATGATCCAGGAATATTCATTACCATGAGCTCTTCTGTAAGCAATATTCACCTACAAGAGTTTTCTATTCTGGGGCCAAAAGTGAAGCTCTGATAGAATCCAGAATCTAGAAATGGATAGGGAATGGAAATGGATGCCCTGTTCAGCAATTAGTGTCATGTCAGTTTTTTTCTCCTTTTCTGACATGCCAATAAGCAAGCTTTCATTTTCTTTCTTAGGTTCATTGGTTCAAAAACACTTAATTCAGTTGAACCATAATAATTGGTTCAAGCCCATAGACAAATACGCACACGAACACACACATAAAAAATAGGATGTAATAGATTTGACCTTCAGTGAAAAAAAATCATTTTGTCACTTATTTTTTCATAACATTGACTCGTGAGGTGGTCTCTTTCCTCTAAATTTGTCAGGTTTCAGGGAATAAACAAACTAATCCATACTACCACTGCTATATTCACAGAGACAACATACTTGCATTAATTAATTTAATAGTATTTAGTAAACACCCATTAAGTACCCAGCATTATGCTTAACAAAGGTGAAACCCAATGAGTATAAAATGTAAAACCAACCCAGTAGGGCATTACAAAGTAAGAAGGCAATGTTTATTGTTTCAAGTGTCTTACATATAGAAGGAGCCATTTGAATGCATAGAAAGAAAGCTGTATGTGGACAGGGAAGTTGGAAAAAGTAGGGCAGGTGGGTGAGAAAGATTTATTTATAGTCAATTCTTGTTACTTAGGGTAGTTATTTTCTAAAATCACAGCAAATACTGAGTGAATACTGAATCATTGCTCCTAAAGGAAAAATAGCATCAGGTTCTGGTGAACTTCTGGTCACAACATTTTCATCAACCCATCAATACATAACCTGTTTTATGCATTTTTTTATTTAAAAACACACACATATGTATGCATCTATGTGTGTATATATATATATGTATATGTATATATATATGTATTTATATATATATATAATATATAAACATATCTATAACATAAAAACACCCTTTGTTATACACACACACACACACACACACACATTAATACTGAACTCACAGTGGGTAGTACTGTGGGAACTCACACCAAGGGAAGCTTATATAACATACGTTTTCTCTGTAACGAATATTACAGCCTTCTGGTGTTTAGGAACACTAGTCAGCATTTCAGCGCTATGTTTGGGGGCCATTTTGACCAGCAAAATCATCAATAGAAGCATACGAATGCAGAAAACATGACACCAAAGAGACTGTGAAAAGGGCACTTATTCACAGTATGAGAGTTAAAACAAGACATAGAACATCTTTGTTCAACCTCATCTCTGAATATGTGCATTGAGTGACTCAAATATTTGCTGCTCTGCACATGTGCATGAATGACCATTCGAGCAAACACTGTGATTTGGGGATTATAAAGAAATTTCAGCAAGTAGGCAAATTTGAAAATGTGGAACTTATTAATAATGAAGATTTATTGTATTTATAAACAGAAGCAGACAGTCCTCATTAAAAAATAACCTGGGAGAGGGAGAGGAGCACAGTAATTTTGGGAATTTGCAAAAAGATGGATTGTGTTGCTATAGATCATTTTTTTTAATGTGGTACCTGAATGGCAGCATCAGCACAACCAAGAAACTTGTTAGAAGTGCAGATTCTTAGGTCCCACTACAGACTGGCTAACTAAAAGTCTCTGAGGAAGCAACTCAACAATCTGTGTTTTAACAAGCCCTCTAAGTGAGTATGATACAGAGAATCCCACTATAAATGGTTCTAGCTAAAGAGTAGGAAGTAGGAAGTAAAGGGAGGCAAGTAGGGTGTATAATTGGTTGGTGTCCTGATGGCCAAATCAATGAAATTGATCTCTATCCCATACTAATAATAAAGTGAACAATTTTATTTTTTATAGAAGGATAAGAAGTTTATAAAATTGATAAACTTAAAAAATTGAAAGTAATCCAGGTCTATACTATTGACCTAAAGAGGGATCTCTCAACTGTGACACTACTGACATCTTGGGCTGGAAATTTTTGTGCTGTTAGGAGCTGTTCTGTGCATTGTGGGATACTTAACAGCATGCCAGAACTCTACCCACTAGATGCTAGTCACACCTCTTCTCTATTGTGACAATGAAAAATGTCCCCAGATATTACCAATGTTCCCTGAGAAGCAAAATTTCCCCTGAATGAGAATTACTGACCTAGACTAGTACTATTTTTATTTGTTTATTAATTTATTCAGTTTAATTCAACTGGTATTTATTAACCACAAGTTAGGTCTCAGACTGGGCTTGGAGTAGAGATGCAGAGATAAACAAAGCAAAGTATACGATTATTTTTTTCTGAGGTCTTAAATTTTAGAAACCAGTTAACCCATCTTAAAAAAAAAAGGAAAATAATTGTTATTCTGATTTTATATAGATTAAGCCATCAACTTATATGGATTTAGTTGTTGGTACTCTGGGTGTGAGAAAAATCCAATTTTGAAATCACAGAGCTGTCCACAAATGTTAGACTAGAATCTTGTTACTGATAACTTTGGTTTTTGTGTGGTTCATTTTGTCATTTCAAGTTTCATCTAATGGTTGTCATTACTGAACACAAAGCAATGGGTAAAAAGGACAGGAGGTAATTAGCCAGACACTGGCATACCAGTCTCTCACTTTGGATCTGATGCTGTTTAAATGACTAAGGGCAAGTGCCAAACATTCGTAAGCAGTTCAGTTCATACGTTCAATTTCATGCAAGGGGGCAAGGGAGTCCTGTCCTGTCTGACACTCTGCAAGAAACACAGTAATTGAAGAAAATTCTAATTAGCCCAAACCTTCATTTTATAGAAGACTGAGGACTGAAGACTTCACTGCTTGCTTACCATTGCTTACTGTGAAATGTAAGTCTAAAAAATACATATGCATGTATATATGCATGTATGTGTACACATATACCTACACTATATTTGTATATGTATCAAAGTTTTTAGCAAGAGCTCCATAAATATGGAGCATAAATATGAGAAATGGCAGTTGAGAGAAAGCCTTGACCTTGGCTTCTCAACTGAACTACATATAGCTAGGGTGAACATATAATTTATCCAAACTGGGACATTTTTTTTAGAGTGAATTACAATAGAATAACAAAGGGAGATCAATACTGACCTAGGCAAACAAGGATTTATTATTACTTTAGCTCTAGAGAGTAAAAAATTTAAATTCACAGTTTTAGGAGATACTGATTCAGTAAGTCTGGCTAGAAGCCTGGGAATCTTTATGTTTAAAAAGATCTAAGAGTGGTTACAATCAAGGACTGTTGAGACAGAGACTGGCTGCATTGGTGCAGAGTGATATCGAAGGGAGGAAGCCTCTCAACAAGTTAATATATAGCCTCAAGGAATTGTGAGAGGGCTGTCTGTGGCTAACGGACTGTCCTTTTATGGCTTCTCGTAGCACCTTGTCCAGCTCTCTGACATGCCCAGTCCTGCTGATGGCCTTGTCCTACAATCAGCTCTTAAAAATGTCCAGCAGGTCCTCTTACACCTCCTACGTGGCTACAGGAAAACATATTCAGATTTTTACCCTTTTCCATATGTGACACAACTCTCACTGGCCAGGAATTTGGCATTATGATGTTATTTTCTAGAGTAATTATCTCCATTGGACACTATTCTTGCAATTTCGGTATATTATTTTTAAGTAATCAGCAAAAGTGAAATTAATGAGTCTTGGCAATTCATTAACATCAATGGCTAATAGAAATCAAGTTAAAAGGAATTTAAAAAGTGTGTAAAAGAGTCAAACTACTGTAAGCAATTGTGTATCATAGGTAACTACTACTCTCACACATGAGCCACTATTTATCTCAATTTTTTTTTTTTTTTGGTTAATGCAGCCTATTGATTATACTTTGATAAAGAGGTATGCAATTTAATTACTAAGTTACAAAATATTATCAATCTAATCTTATTCAGTCTTTTATAGAACTATTTATTCTTGGCAAGGATGATCCAGAGAAACTGTAATACTTGAATGTGCCTTTAATCCTCTTTGAACACTTCTCAGTTTTCTGGTCATGTCAGCTTTTTTAGTTTGCTACCATATTTTTTTAAATGTATAGTTAATTCAAATAACATATATTGATTACTCATAACATGCTAGATGATAAGATTACACCAGTGGAAAGGTTTACCAAATTTACTTCTCATGAATTTTAGTTTCTAGGTCTCGGGAGACAGATATTTAACACATACAAGCAAGTACTATGAAGACAACTCATTGCGATAAAAGTACTTCTATTATGTTCCCAGAGAATAGCTAATACTGATAATTCACGTTTATTGCATACTTTCGCTGTATGAGCCCCAAACTAAGAATGTTACTCCCATGAAATCATTTCATATTTATACTAAGTTTATGATGTTAATATAATTAATATTCATATTTTACTAATGCAGAGACAAAGATCCAGAGAAACAGAGTAATCTGCTCACGGTCTTTCGGGTAGTAAGGTAAAAGCCAAGATTTAAAGCCAAGCTAGCTAATGGTTCAAGCTTCTCATTCAAGCTGATCCATGGAAGACAGAGCTCTGAAAACAAATCTGAGAGGTAAGTATATTGTAAGTGCTAGAAGTATAGAGGTGGAGAGGGGTGGAAACATAAGGCAGAGGATCAGAAAAATTCTCCTGGAGACTGGCATTGGAGTCATGTGTGTGGTTAAACAGAGTTTTGCCAAGAAAAGTTGGGATGGAGGGGCACTGCAGGCAGAAGGAATGGCATGTGTGTGGAGGCAAGAGCTTACCCATCAGATCCGGCGTGACGGGAATTTAAGTATAAGGAGCTACAGGAAGTGGGGGAGTATGGGTGGTGATAAAAGTAGAGATGGGCAGAGGTCAAACTGTGGAGAGCCTTGTATATTCCACTAGAGAGTTTGATTTTATTTTGTAGCTAACAGGGAGCCACTGAAGTGTTTCAAGCAGGTAAATGACCTTATACAAGTTGCCCTTTTAGAAAGATCACTCTGTTGCCCGTGGTTGAAAATGGATTGGAGAGTCAGACAGGCAGAAAAGAAAACGGTTTGAGAAAGTTTATCTGTGGGTCAGTCAAGGGTTGTGATTTACATCAGCCAGTCACTGTGGGGATGGATACTATCTCTAGGAATGATAGTAGGGGGGCACAATTTGTATGACTTGGAAGGTGGGAAGGGAAAGGGAGTTGAGGGAGATGTCCTAATGGAGTCCCCAGTTTCTGGCTTGAGGGACTGGCTGAATGGTGATACGATCAAAGGAACAGTGGACTTGAGGGAAGATCAGGCTAATTGCTTAACTGATAGACTTCGGTTTCCTCATCTGCAAAATGAGGAGGAAAACAGTATTGACCTCCTTGACTTTGGTGACAACTAAAAAACTATAACTTGTCTGAGCCATTTAGGACAATTCTAAGCACATGACAGAAAACCATTTACTACTTTACTGTCATGAGCAACAGATTTTACATAATTTTTATTTTTTGCTCATTCTCTTTCTCTCACAATGGTTAAGGATAACAACGATTCGTGATTAACTTATCACCCCAAATCAATGCAAGTTGGTAATATGAATTTAAACAAAGAAATATGAAATTTGTGAAAGAAAATAAGTGTTGTTGCTCTCCTTGGGACATTGCATTCTCTGGTGCATTTTAGTTCCTCAGATAGATAATAGGGCCCTGTGTTCCTTTGCTTATTCTATATATGGCATAGAGGTGGGGACAGAGCCATACCATACCTCCACCAAAGCACCCTGCTTTACATTCTCTGCCATTAGCTGTGAGCTTCTGACAGAGAGTCACATGGCATGAACTACCTCGATATTGTGTAGCTTGACCATACCTGAAAAGACCTATCAGGAAATATCCTCAAGATAGATCTTCTAAGCCATGTGCACCTTATACAGAACTATCCCAGAATGGGGCTGGCCCATCCAACAGAGCAGGGTTTCAGCCCATCTTTGTTTCAGTTTGGCTGGGTACCTGTCTACTGATTTCAGTTACAATGGATAGAAAGAAAAAAAGTTGGAAAATGCATAAAATATAAACTGCCCATAAATTAATTTTTCCCTTTTTTCCACTTGGAAAGGAAGCATGCATCAAAGATAGAAACAATTAAAACTGTACTTTCTTCTTCCCAGAGTCAGTAGTCCTTAAATAATATATTGATTGGATATAGGATTACAGGAAAGCATTTGTCTTACACCTTTTATATGAATGCAAAAAGAATTAGGTAACTATATTACTTAAATCATAAATATGACAAAGAAAGAAAAGAAATGCTGTTCCTAAAAACTGTCTACAATCTAAGAACATCTAAATTCAAATACATTGTTTTGGTTACACTGTTTACTACTGTAAATAAAGTGATCAATTAATTTAATGTAACTGGAAACAGAGGAGACATATTTTCATTGCTTTGCAGGTAGATGATAAGCACAAAATGTGTGTGTTCATTCTAAAGCATTGAGAAGCTTAGAATCAAATAATGCAAATGTTAATGTATGCAAATACTTATGTCTGGCTTAAAAGTAACATTTACAGATGAAGACTCCTGACCAGGGTTAGGTAGAAATTAAATGATTTTTTTTTGCCCCTAAAGAATACAAGCAACTAGCATTTTTAAAAGTTCTCAAAACTTTTTTCTATTTGGCTGATCTTTATTATCTGGCACCCATCAAGCTACTCTCCTTAATGGTAGAAGTAAAGATATTCAAGTGTGTGTCAAGTGGGTGCTACAGAAAAGTTGAGTTAAATGTAGGATACCTCACTCTTGGGTTTGGGCTACAGATCACAAGGGCTTACATTAGTTAGAACATAGTTAAGTGATATAAAATGTAAACACCAAAAATATATTAATGTCTCAAAATCAAGAATGTATTTCTTGTACCATAACAGTTCCTAATAAAAAGGTGGATTTCTTCCATTACAGTGGTTCTAGAAATTTTTTATCTCAAGACCTGTTTACACTCCTAAATACTACTAAGGACTCTAAGGAACTTTTGTTTACATGCATTATATTTATCAATATTTATACATTTAAAAATCAAAGCTGAGCAAATTAAACATATGTACTAATTCATTTTAAAGTAATAATAAACCTACTATCTGTTAAGATAGATCGTATATTTCTATGAAAGATGACTATATTTTCCCAAACAAAAATTTGATGAGAGATTTGCAGCTGTTTTGCATTTTTGTGAATCTCTTTATTGTCTGCAGTAATAAAAGACAACTGGACTTCATGTTTGCTTCTTCATTTAATCTCTTGTGACATTGTTTTTGTTGTAATATATTTTTAAGAATACAGTCTCACAGTGTACTACACAAAGAGAAGAGGAGTTTCATAGCTTTTCAGACACTTGGAAATATCTCAAACCGTAGTGAATATTCTTTGATACTACACCCAGACTTGGTAAGTGGCAGTGTTTTAAAGGTTAGTTGCAACATGGAATCTGGACTGTATAATGAACTTTGATACTCTTTTATATTAAAAGCCAGGTGTGTGTCTTGTACTTTGAATGGATCTTTTACCTCTGGATGATTTGTAGCATCATGTATGGAGTCATTAGGAAATTTTTTATCTGCTGAGTTATGCAGATGTCCCAAATGTTAACTTACTTCGTTATAAATATCAAAAAGCCACATTTACTAATAGCACTGATTTTTTTCAGTTATTATGAAAATAGTTTGGAGTTCACAGACCTCCTGCAAAGGCCTCTGGAATGCTGAGAAATTCTCCAATGATACTGAATGCACCACTGCTCCATACAGATGACTCTGAGACCCTGGCTTCTTCTAGCTTGTAATTTCACTATCCTCCTTAAAGTCTCATCATTTTATCCACATCTAGCCAACAGAAGGAGAAAGAGGCTAAACAACACACTTATTATCAAAATTCATTTCCCTGAAATGACACTCACTATTTCTGCTTGTAGCCCATGAGAGTGAACTATTTGCAAGGTACAAGGGAGGGCCAGGAAATGTAGCCCCTGGAAAATATCTTATCATTCTGTTGCTAAAATGGTCTCAAATTATAGCTGCATATGTGTTGGGGTGCAGGAGCTGCTTGACAATCCCATAGTGACTTCTTAAGGAAGTTCTAAACAGGGATGAACAAAAAGAAGGTAGGAAGTTACAAATGAGATGCAGCCATAATTTTGCTGCATCAGTGAATCACTGGGACACATGTAGCCACAATAGCTGCATCATGTTTCTGTCCATATTTCCACTGATCACTCAACAATAGAATAGACTTCTCACGATTTACTTCTTGCAACTTTATTAGAAAACTAACAAGTGCATATAGTAAAAATGTGTAAAATAGTTTCAAAGGATACATAAATTGAAAAGTAAAATTCTCCCTCCCTTCCAGTACCTCACCCTTTACTCTTCTTTTTGGTGAAGTCAGTGAAAATTCTGGCATTTCTTTAAGAATTTTTATTTATTTTTTTAAAATTAAAAAAAAGTCAGACTAACAGAGGAGTACATTACTCTGGGAAGGAACAGTGGGATTTTATAAGATAAAGGTGCTGCAGTAATATTTCACAAAGATAAGCTAAGTTTCTTTCATAATGTCTTCCCTGGTGTGCAAGTGACATTGTAACGTTAACACTGGGCTTCTTGAAGGATTTTTCAAAAAAGATACCTGACATACTTTTCTTCTGTTAGAGGTATTTTTCTCATTATAAAAATAATAATCAAGTACAATGCTGATGCAAGGATCAGATAAGTAAGCTTCTGCAGCAGCAGAAAACTACCCTCAATCCTAGGCTGAAGACAGAGAGTATAGACAGTGCTAATGGAGCCCATATATGGAGGCCATCATTAGAATCTGGAGCCTTATCAGGCATGACCAATAGGACATACAGGAGATGTGGTCATGGTAGGGATCTCTGGTACACAGAGAGAGAAAAGGAAATACCTGGATTCTCATTTCTTTTTGCCAATTTACTGCCTATCTTAAAAGTACCTGTCATTGGCTAAACTTAGAGAGAAGCCAGATGACCCAGAGCCTGAGTGGGTCAGCTTTCCTGGGATTTAGAGCAGAGCATTAACATCCAAGGGTCCTATTCCTAGTTGACAGAGATTCGGTGTCAGGAATCGGCTGTCAGGATAGACCATCATAAGTCCCATCAATGCTCAGTGGTCAGCAAAAGGTATGGGGCAATTAACACAAAATTATGTGGGGCTGGAAAGATAGAGGACACAAAGAAAGTGAAAGAAAAAAAGAAATGAATGAAGTGGATCTGAGTATCAGAAGTGGTGGAATCTAGACCTCCTGAGTCCAGTCTCTAGAAGCAAAAAAATATTTGGTAGATGCTGTATTGTTTGAGTCTTGGGTATAGTAAAGCATGAGGAGTTTCTGCCAGAAATTGCTGGGGTATTGCTTTCCCTGTAGAATCAGTGTGACTACCCCAGCATCCATGCTGGCAGCCAGACCAGAGGCTTTAGCCTCCCCACTACACTCCAGAATTGACCTTAAGGGGTAGCCCCACCAGACTGAGTAACACGTTCCTTCCCTGTACCTTTTGAAATCAGAGTGACTCATCTGAACTGGGTTCATGAAGGGTTTCAAACTACCCAGGCAGGGATTTATAAGACCTCTCTCCTTATGAGGAGGCCCTTGGTCCCCACAGCATTCACTCCTGGTTGGGGAGGCTCATCTTTGTCCCATTCTTTAACTGAACAGAACTTCAAAGCCCCACATTTCCATAGCATCACAATTTCAACTGCAGCTGCCCTACCATTCCCAACCCTACCATCCTGGAGGGTACCAGTGTTGGTGCAAGAAGCCCAGGTACAAACTAAAAAAGTATTCTGAAGGGCCTGGCCAGTGTGGCCGGGTGCCTGTTAGTAAGTATAACTGCTACTGGAGCAAGAAGGCATGCTGGCACCAACAGTATCCAAAAGGACTGGAAATTTCATTCACTTCTGCAATTTAGATCATACTCAACAGCCAGCATAGTTGACATATATGGCACAGTTCAAATAAGACCAATTATTCTGAGGTTCCAGAAGGTGCTGGAGACCCCACATATATAAAAGAGAGGAGGCTGGAGGCTCACAGGAGGAGTTCTTAAGACTCTTTTTTCTGAACTTCAGTGAGGTCCCCAAACTTTTTCCACCTTGTACATGCTATGTCATCACACTCATCACACATAACTGCCATTACATTTTAATTATCCATCTTCTCTGCTAGACTTTAGAAAATATGAGCAGAAGACCTGGGTTTCGCCTGCTCCCTGCCCAGGACACATAACTGAAGCTCAAAAATAATTTGTTGAAAGGAAAGAAGGAAGGAAGGAAGAAAAGAAGGGTTGCATTAACAGAATATTGGCACATGACAAGATCTGAAGATTTCTGGAATATTGTTTCAAAGTACCCATTGTCAAAGACTGCATTGACATTGAATGGCATCTGTTTTTAATTATTTGACATTTCTCCCATCCAGAAGGCACAATATCCGATTCCTTGCTAAAGCAACGTTTGACTGTCTCCATAGATCAGGAAACTTTATTTGTAATCCAAAACCCATATTAAATGGATGGCATAATATAATGTTTACCAAGCATCCATCAACAGTGCTGACAATCCCAAAGATCCTTCACTGAGAACAATTTGTTGATCAAAAAGTTAATTTGTAGGGAAGTATGGTCAAATTTAACCAATAGATTTATCTTAAAGGCAACATGTCTTCTTTTATAAATTAGAATACCTCTAGATAAAAACAACATCATGAATAGAATGGATTTTTATGTCATTTTCACAGGAAAGACTAAAAATCTAAGTAAGATTAATTATATTCACCAGTATTAGAAAAATAATTTTTTAAAAACCATGGTTCCAAGAAGCATCACATTATTCAGTTTTGCATTATGTTAGGAAGATTGGGCTGGATGTGAGGAGGATATTTAAGTATGCAGTTAGTTTAAGCAAACACACTGATTGGGAAAGTTTACTCCTGTTATATGTGCTATGATTTAATAAAGAGAGAAAACTTTTAAGTTTGGAAATATGGATCAAGTTAAATTTGCTTTGGGGAAATATGTAGTGCATATATTCAGGGCCAATTCTCCTTGCAGGAGATATTTTACACAATCTTTTAATGTACTAATGTATTTCATACTATGGGGTTCTGTCTGGTTAGCATTTGCCCATTTTTTTTAAATAAAAAACATTCTGTATTATCCAAACTGAAAAATAAACAATAGATCAAAACCATCTTATGTTCTTTACCATAAAAATTGTTGATTCAAGTGCATTATAATAATCTCACCAAGTGGCCATTTTCCAAATCTCATTTAATCACACTTGGATGAAAAATCATTTTGTATATTTTTGAATGTGTGCATGTAACTAAAAGGAAGTTAATATGGTATGTGATTTAGCAGGGCAGGTTTTAGTCCAAGGTGTGAATTTGTAACTTTTTTTTTTCTTTTAAGCAGCCTTATATCTTGAATTAGGGTGCTCTAAAATCTCAATTTCTCTCAGCTTCCTCTCTACACAGAACCTTCAAATCTCAATATTCCTATGGCCTTTCCTGCTACTTATAATCAGAATCTTCCCTTATACTGCAGTGTAAGCCACACACAGTCACCATCAGATGCTACATCTCTCGGGGGTCTATATTTGAACCAAGAACAAAGGCTTAATATATGTACTAAGCTCTAGATAAAATGTGTGGCAATACTTGAGAGCAGAACTTTTGAGTCTTTAGGTTCTTGATGGCAGTCTGGGAGTCCTGCTCTGTTGATAGAAGTGTTTACTCTGGCTAGAAATTTCTCTGCTTCTTCAATTAGAACATGTCTTTCTCCCCTTTCCTTCTGACTTCTCTATCACTCTTACTTTCCAGAGAAGATGCCAACCACATCTCTCATGAATGTATAGGACCTAAAAGAGAATATAATTTCTTGTGCTAAATAGGGAGCAGCTTTTCCAATTTTCATCTGCTCTCCCTCGATATTTTTTCTGGTCGGACACTTCACCTGCCATCTAGAGGCTGTGCTGGTTCTTTTTGGGTAATTACTAATACCTAAATGAAGCGAAATCTTTCTGGATGAGCAAGAGAAGATCTCACAGATCTCAAAGCACAGCCATATCTTTATAGAGTTTATTAAAATGTTATTACTTCATTAATTCATCGTAATAAGATATTCATTTAATTAATTCATATAATTAATCAACTTATTAACTTTTTATGTAACAAACATATAGCAAGCATCCACTGGCACTGTTCTCAGTGCTTAGAATACACAGATGAAAGAGAAAAACCATTTTCATGGGAGAGATGGACATTATACAAGTAGACACATAAATGGAAAGAGTAATACCAGAGTGTGAAAAGTATGCTGATTAGAGGCAAAGATGGGTTACAGGAGTGAGAGCTGGTTCAGTCATTTTAGACAGAATAGTCTAAGATCTTTTTGAAGAGGTGACCCTTAACTGGAGACCTATATGAAGAAAAGGGGTTGTGGGGAATGAGACAGTCTGAGGGATAAGGTTTTGGACAGAGGAAATAACACACAATAAGGAACTGAAGCAAGAATGTGCTTGGATGGTTGAGGAACAGCAGAAGACAGCATGCTGGAGAAGAGTCTGCAAGGCAAGGAGGGGACAGATGATCTGGGGAGACCGGCAGGAGCTGTTTCAGATAGTGTTTTGCATGTGTTAAATGCTTTCCTATAGAATTACCTTCATTATTATAATAGTCTTAGAATTATATTTCTGATATGAAAAGAACTGTAAAATAAACTGCATATGGATATGTCATAACTTATTTAACTCTTCTTACTGTTGGGTATTTAGATTGTTACCAGATATTTTCCCCCCAATATATATAATGTTTTTTATGTCTTTGCACATAACACTTTGTCCCAATTTCTAATTATATCTATGATAGGACACTTTAAAGTTGACTTTTAATTACTAATAATTTATTTAAAAACAAACAAAACTTAACACTTTGCATGTAAGGAACCAACACAGAAAACTGATGCTAACTAAGCTCATTTACTAGTCAGTTCTCTGAGTCTAATTTGCTTAATTGGTTCAAAAGAGCGTGATGCTAATGCGGTAACAGTTACAGGCACATGGCTATGTTGGCTTATAGCATTGCTGCTCATCCTAACTCATGGGCGGCCATGAATTTCACAGGTCCTAAGTAACACCTGACAACCACGTTGATGGGTCAGCACATCTGTATCACTATTATTAGAAAATCTATGTTAAGTTCATTTTCGTGGGCCATACCATTCATATACACTCTCTCCCTATTTTTTGCAAAACCCTGACTTCCCTTTTTTCCCCTTCAAAACTTTACCATTCAGATTGATCACTCTCATCCCTTATTTAGTGAAGCACAGTGAGGCAATTAAAAGAGAATTCACTGTCTCACTATTAAACCTCCCAGTTGGCTTGCATCCATATGCATCACCTCTGAATTTTCTCCTTGCAACAGATGCACTGTCCCTGTTCCTTTCTAAAGTCAAACCCTCCAATTGAGTCCTGGATCTCATCTTCTCTCAGCTATGCAAGAATGCTGATCCTATACCATGAGTTTCTCTTTCTCACTAGACTGTTTCCATCAGTATAAAAATGTTCTCCAATATCCACATAGACAAAGCATATATAAACAAACAGACCTCCTTAGCCTGCCCAGAGTCTCTTTCCCTACAGTGCTGTTTCTCTGCCTTTTATAAGCAACAGTCCTGGAAGAAGCTGGCTTTACTCACTGCCTTCATTTTTCTCACCTCAGCTCATTTAATAAAATTTTCTTTACTATTTCTCCATTGCCAATAATTTTTTTTTCAAAGTCCACAGTAACTCCCACTTTGCCATGTTTGATATTCTGTTTTAAATCCCCCTTTTTGCCACAATTTATCATCTCTCCATTTTAATTTTTTTAAGTTTACTTATTTATTTGAGAGAGAGAGAGAGAGAGAGAGAGAGAGAGAGAGAGAATGAGTGGGGGAGGGAGCAGAGAGAGAGGGAGGAGAGTCCCAAGCAGGATCCGTGCTGTCAGTGCAGAGCCCTACACTGGGCTTGATCCCACAAAACAGAAGATCATGACCTGAGCCAAAATGAAGAGTCGGATGCTTAACCTACTGAGCCACACAGGTGCCCCTCCATCTTAATTTTTTAACCTACTGTCTAGGGCACTAGTTTCCTGCCTTTCTTCCTACTTGACTGTCCACTCCCCCCTCATCTCCTTGTCTGGACCCTCCTTTCCCAGACCTGTCAAGTTGTAGAGCCCCAAAGCACAATCCTTAGCTCTCTTCCTTTCTCTGTTTGTCTTCCCTAAAAGATCTCATTCTTTCATGTGCCTTTAAACCCCATTTATCTCCTGATGACTCAAATCTGTCTACTGTTCAAAACTTCTATTATATTTTACTTTTTTAAAAAAATTAAGTATAATTAGCATTCAATGTTATATTACTTTTAGATGTACAACATATGAATTCAACATTTTTATACATTGGCCAATTCTCTCTAAGTTAAGTGTAGTCACCATCTGTCACCATACATTATTACAATATAATTGATGATACTCCCTATGCTGTACTTTCCATCTCTGTGACTTACTTACAACTGAAAGTTTGTATTTCTGAATTATCTTTCTGTATTTCACTCATCCCCCCCACCTACCTTCCCTTTGGCAACCACTGTCTGTTCTCTGTATGTAAGAGCCTTTTTTTTTTAATATCCACATATAAGTGAAATCATATGATAGCTGTATTTCTCATTCTGACTTGTGTAATTAGCATAATACCTTCCAAGTCCATCCACATTGTCACAAATGGCAATATCTTCTTTATGGCTGAATAATATTCCAGTGTGTGTGTGTGTGTGTGTGTGTGTGTGTGTGTATCTCTTTTAAATAAAAGACCTATGTATCCTACTGTTTTCTTGACAACATTGCTTGGGATGTCTAATTGGCAGCTCAGACACAATATGGAGAAATATAGCAGCTGGTTCTGCACACATACTCCTCTTTTCCCAAATCTTCTCCCTGTCTTCCTCTATCTCAATAAATGGAAACACTTGATTCTATTAATGGCTTAGGCTCTATCCTGATCATTCGATTCCTAGAGCCTGCAACCAACATATTAATAAATCCTGTTACCCTAACCCCATATGATGTCAAGAATATCACTAGATACAACCTTAAATGGTATTGTCATGAAATTATCACTGTCTCCACTGCCATTTCCTCATTTCAATCCAAATCATTTATAAATTTACATGTAAAAGTGTCCAAACTAATTTTCCTTTTGCTATTCTTGTTCCCCCTACAGAATATTTTCACAACAGTCCTGGTGATATTTTATAAATAGTAATTAGGTAATGTCATTCTTTCCCTATTTAAAGTCTTATCACACTTAGAATAATGTTCAAATTCCCTACATTTTCAGAAAGCCGAGAAAAATTAGGAGTTATTTTACATTGTTTTTAAGTTCATTCAGATAAAAAAATCAGCCTATAATGTTCAAATATTTTTAACAAATACTACTAAGTTTTTTAGTGAAGCATATCCATATGATATACAAATAAAAAACACTGAACATGAATTAGAATAAGGAGGAATGGTATTTGCCAGCAATTTAGATACATGTAATTTTGACATATAAACTGAGGTTATACTATGAAAATATAAGAAAGTTAAATGCAAAGTCACTACATGTGGTGATTTGTTTTTATTCATGTTTATATATTTTGAACAATTTCCAAACTGTGTATGTTTTCCTCAAGAGAATGTTTCAATGTGAAGTAAGCTTGAGTTTCTTTTCTTTTAATGCCGTTCATCAATTAGGACAAACAAAAAAATCGTTAAAAATCCTGAGGGCAACAAGACTGGCTTTCCTCTATCTGGGGAGGCAATGTCCTGGAATGAGCAGACAGCTTCCAGAAACAGAAATGCAGATCCAACTTGCCCTGGAGATCTGAGGGTGATAGATGTCACAGACAGACCGCCTCATGTGCTGTTCAAAGTGTTGTCTTTTCATGTTGCTTTTGCTTTTAACACATTCTAGGAGGACAGAATTTGAAATATGGCCCAAAACATGGTCAAATAATGATATAGATTACCAAATATCCTGTGAGAATATGAAATTCTGAAGCCAAATCTCTTCAAGGAATAACACTTCATATGACCATTTACATTATTTTGTCACCAGAGCTTTTCGCAGTAACAGTAAGTGTATCACCCAAACTACTCTAGTTTCTTCTTTTCTCTGAAAATGTAATTGTTTTATTTGCCTCCTTTTTCAATCTTCATATATTTTCAGATTTAGTAATTCCACAGTTGTCAGGGAAAATACCAGGGTCTGTGTTCTATTTGCATTTGTCTGGACTGTTTGACAATGTTTTCCAAATGGGATTATGTCACTTGTGCTCCTATAGAGAGATTTCGATCTTATGCAATTCGCAAGGGAATAGAATCATTCACAAAATAAAATGCTTACAACCAGGCGAGTGATCTAAACCTGGAAAATGTTATAACCCTTGTAAATCACATTTATATTTTCCCCACTTTTCTAAGAGAAACCCATAGAGTTGCTACAACTTGCACTTGTAATAAACAATGGAATTAGTCATAGACTGACGGCTCATTTCTCCAGAGACAGAAGATTGCTGTGAAACACTCTTTTCTCATTATTTCATTAGCAATTAACACTTTATGGTTTTCGCACTGTACATCCACATCCATTTTATCTATTAGATAATATTTTGCTATCTTTGTTTTCAAATTGTGCTTCTGGCTTTATATTTTCTGAGGAATACCTTAAAGAGAAAAAATTATCCAGCAGTACTAATTATTTGTCTACTTGGCAATATTAAACCCAGCTATCTTTTTTTTTCCATTGAGAAGAAGGAAACAGGAAGCAAGAAGACAAGAAGAATTGGACTCATTATGTCGCACACTATGATGCCACAGTTAACATACAACATAAATGTGTTAAAAAGTAAGTAGTGGGGGGTCTGATGTACAAAATGCTTAATGAATTAATTTTAGTGCTCATAAAATCAGAGTGCAAAAATTCCATTCCATCCATGCTGCATGCTGCCTGGTGAATCTGGGGTACCGGGCACACCCCTGGGAGGGTCCCAGTCCTTCCAAGCACCTAGCTATCTATGGAGCTCTTCAGGAACAATTGCAGGGTATGCCATCTTGTATGATACGGGTTACCCTCTCAGGACTAATTGAGAGCACCAGACTCAATCTCACTTGTGACTCAAATGAAAGATTTGAGTACCTTTCACTAGAGATTTTTCTGTCAGAGTAGAAAAGGGACAGAGTGTCCCTGTGGTAGCTTCTTTGCTACAAAATGCCTAATTTTTACAATATGAAAAAGATGACAATTTTTGAAATACCTCATAGTGACATCACTTTTATACATAATATACTGTCTATGAGTGTGAAAACCCTGGAGTCCTGCAACTACCTTCAGGCCCATTCTTCTAGCAGGTTATATGTGCTAATGAAGGGGAAAAACTCATTATATTCTTGTAAATCATTGCTTATTAGTGAGCCATCCTCCCCTTTCTACCCTTCTAAAGCTGCTTGTCTGGTTGCATCAGGCTATATACACGTTTTGCTTTACTAACTGTTGAATATAAATCTTCAAAGAGGAGAAGAAGTAATACTTTAAGTACTTTGTTGGAACATAAAACCACTTAAATATTTCAAAATTTCCTCATCCACATATCGATCAGGAAAGAGTTAAATAGTCTCATTTTCTTTGTATTGCTCTATGTCTAATAACAGCATTTTCTGAACATTGCTCCCTGGTTAACTACAGTGTACTAAACTACTAATCCAAAGTTTCAACTGCATTTCCAACGTAAATTTTAAGTACAGGACAGAATAGTTTAGTTACCATAAGAAAAGCACAGAAGATAGTCCCTTATTTGCTCTTTCTAGCCAAATAACACTGGATGCCAGAAGCAAAAACAAAAACAAAAACAAAACAAACAAAAACCCTTCACTTATTTCACTATTTAGTATCGCTTAAGTTGTATTTTTATATGATTTCCCACAGTTCATCAAAGCATCAATTGTCCCTGAGTGAATCTGTAGACAAAGAGATTGACATTCTGCCCTCCAAAGCTAATTTGGCAACTGCAGATCTCAATTTAGTTTCCAAATGAGTTCCAGGGGTCATGTTAGGATAATGGTTTACAGTGAAGGATATGCTTTTGATAAGGTTATTGCAGACTAAGAGCACATGTGGCTGAACTGTACGTAATTCTCAAGTAAGCTTGCCAACTGTTTCAGGACCTTAGGACCTACTTAACAGGAAATCATTCCATTGTGGATCAATTGTTCCAAGGTTTTAAGAAAATTGCAGTGGTTTTCAACATTAAAAAATATATGTATTTTTTAAATTTAAAGCCCTCAAACTCACAATGCAAACATATTTTCATAGTTTTACGTGGGATCTGTAAATAATAAGCCTATAAATGCATGACTGTTTTGGAGACAGCAAACAATGCTCTTCTAGGAGGATCTCTACAGATTAGACTTTGGAGACAAACAGGGATAGCAATTGTATAGTCCACATTTGTATCTGCTTTCCTTTTATTTCCAAAAAGATACTATCTTGGAATATTAATCTCTGTGCTTTTATTTTTGATACTTATATTTTTCAAACTTTCCCTAGCGTGTCACTGACATCCTCATTGCTTTAGAGAGAACTACAATTGTAGTAGCAATGCAAAAAGAAAGAAATGCCTAGAGTTTCATCTTTTTTTTTTTTTTACTTCCCAAAGACTTCCTCAAAGTCCATATCAGAAAAAAAGTTTTGAAACCAAAGTTTTTGATTTATAAGAGAAAATAAAAAGTTACTGACAAAGAATGTTTGCATAAGGAAAACCACACGTAGCATATTTAATAACAGATTGTGAAGAGAACAGATGAGACCATACAAGCCGAAACCTAAAGAGAATGTACTGGCTGTAGTTGAAGTCTTAGGAAAGGGTGTGACTTTGAATGAACAGAACATCCTGAGCAATGTGGATTGCAGCTCAGTCAGCATTCTAAGGCTGACACATTGAACTTCGCTAGAAGTACAGGGACTCGGGGGAGCCAATACCCAGAGATCATTCTGCTACACCAGGGAGATGCTCAACTTGCCTATTCTCATTGTTCTCTCAGGGGTTTTCTACCAACATTTTATGTACTTGATGCCTGTGAATCATCTGGCAGAAATAATGCTTGTTCATGCTCAAAACTTTGCTAATACTCATGCAGACTCTTCTGTGTGAAAGGTCCTCCTTTCAATATCCAAAACATGTTTAAGTCCCACAAAATACAAGATGGGATTCTTCATATCCACACGGGCATTTGGAGGGAGAATCAGCAAGCAGGAAAGACATCACGTTAAGAAAGTATAAACTAAAAAAAAAAGTATAAACTAAAGCAGTTAATTTACTAGAGTCACAGAAACTGCAGATGTCATCTAGTTCTAGTGGAGAGAGAATGTTGACTCATGAAAGGAAACAGCGGAATTGTGAAATGGTTTTTCACTGTTTTAATCACAGAAGAGGGCCAAACTCTAAGTGGGAATTCTCAGATATGACTTTAGTTCTCAATCAGAGCTGCACTAGGCATACCATAGCTTCATTATTCTGGGCATAAGATTCCTCAGCTTCTGTAAATCATTTATCATAATAATAAAGAAATTGCACAAGTAAACTAAAATTAGAGGCATAGTTAGTCAGCTCCATCATGGAAAAGGTATGGGGAGGTTTCTGGAAAGTATTTGCCACACAGAGGAAGTCTACATATGACTTGGGTATTAAAGGTTGAACTTAACCATAAATTCTTCCCAGAGCTCTGAGTAATCTGTTTTGTTTCTTCACTTGATACCTTGGTTAGAATCACTATCAAGTACTAAATCAGGTAACCAGTTTGGATATGCACAAATATCAAGATCTACACTGGGATCCTTGCTTCAAAGGACAGACAGAAAACAGGAACTCTCCTCATGCTCTGTTTAAAAGTTCTGGATAATCTAGGGGTGCCTGAGTGGCTCAGTCAGTTAAGCATCTTGACCTTTGGTTTCAGCTCACATCATGATCTCATGGCTTCTTGGGTTTGAGTCCTGTTTTGGGCTCTGCGCTGGCAGTGAGGAACCTGCTTGGGATTCTCTCTCTCTCTCTCTCTCTCTCTCTCTCTCTGTCTCTCCCTCTCTCTCTACCCCTCCCCCATTTGTGCTGTCTCTGTCTCTCGCAAAATAAATAAATAAACTTAAAAAAAAAGTTCTGGATAATCTAAGTCTTCCAAATTAAAGTATGTTTAATGGGCAAATTGAAATATCATACAGGAATTTATTAGAAATGAAATAACTCGGGCCTCACTCCAAAGGAATCAGAATCTGTATTTTAAAAAGATCTTCAGGTGAGTCCTATGATTTTTTTATCTTGAAAAACACTGATCTTGGTGGCCAGTTGCTTGGATTACTTTCTTTGTGCTTGTTACCAGCACAGATTGCTGGGCCAGCTCTGAGAGATGTTGATTCCATTAGCCATGCAATAGTGGAGTAGAAGGTAACACTTCCAGGAGCTTTATTTGGTCGAGTTAGAACTAGTTACTGAATTCCACACTTTTAAGATTTGATTTCATTCCAGTGAGCACTGTTCATGTGTCAGCCATTTCCTTTGGCCCTGGGATGAATAAAACATGATCCCTATATTGAAGAAGGGACAGTTAGGTAAACACATGCTTAGAACATAGTGATCAGAGCAACTTGTTGCATTTGTTTTATGATGTATCAGATAGGCTTATTTATAAACATCTAAAATGCTCTTGATTCTGTAATTCCTCACTGTTATGTAGTAGACATAACTACAGTGGCAGTCAATGGCAGACATTCTCCTGAATAATGATGATGATACATGGCCTTTTGGCAATTTGAAGTTTAGTAGGAAAGATGGAAATGTAAATAAATATTATAATACTGTGTGAAAACTAACTCACTTATAAAGTTATACACAGACATTTAGCATTTTCTAAATTCTCATTTACCATATTACATTTTGATTCAGTAATGTATACGTCATTTGACAATCTCATTTATCTCCCATAAGCAACGTTATGCTGGCCTCATAGGATAGAATAGGAGGCAAGCCCACTTTACTCTTTGAAAGAGTTTGTGTGAGATCGGTATTACAACATTCTTAAATGTCTTTAACAATTCACTAGACAAGCCATGTGGAGCTGAAGGGTTTTGGGTTTTTTTTTTCCCTGTCAAAATGTTTTAATTAATGACTCAATTTTTATTTATTTATTTTATTTTAGAGAGAAAAAGAAAGAGAGAGAGAGGGCAAGAAGGGGAGGAGCAGAGGGAGAGAGAGAGAGAATCTCAAACAGGCTCCATGCTCAGCGTGGAGCCCCATGTGGGGCTTAATCCCATCACCCTGGGATCATGACCTGAGCTGAAATCAAGAGTCAGATGTTCAACTGATTGAGCCACCCAGGTACCCCTAATGATTCAATTTTTGTAATGTATAAGATTATTCAGGTTTTAAATTTATTTGAACTGTATCTTCCACAGAATTTGTCCATTTCACCGTGATTGTCCAATATACAGGCTTAACCTTGTTCATAATACACTCTATCTAATCTGTGGGTCCTTTGTGATATTAGCAAAATGTGTATTTACTTATATTTTCTCCTTGATCTCTCTTGACAGGGTTTTAAACACTTTTATTAATATTTTTGAGGAAACTAATTTGGCTTTACTAATTTTTTTTTTTTTCTGTTATCTGTACATTGAGCTCTGGTCTCTTCATTATTTCAATCCTTCTACTTTTGAGGGGTTTCAACTGTTGTTCCTTTACTAGTTTCTGGGTATAAAAGCTTAGATCATTATTTTTTTAACATTTCTTCTCTGTTAACATCTCCATGTAAAGCCATATGTTATACTGTAAGCATTGCTTTACCTTCATTGCCCCAGATTTTCAGCTCAAAATATTTTTTAATCTCCATCCCAACCTATTGGGTTTATAGGTTATTTAGAAGTGGACTGCTTATTTTCTAAATAGTAGCAGATTTTCTAGCTTAATTCCACATTGATCACAAACTACCTGCTGGATAATTGCAAATAATCCTATATTTTGACTTTCCTCCAAAGACAGAAAAGACTCATTTTATAATTGAATATTATTTGTGCCTTTGAAAATAATACGTATCCTTTTACATAGGTAGGTATGTTCTACATATGTTTATTAAGTGTGTTGTGTTGTGTAGATACTCTATATACTTTTTGAATTTTGACCCGATTGATACATTCAGACAGGAGTTAAAAATCTACCACTGTGATTGAGGACATGGCTGTTTTTCCTTTTAATTCTATCCAGGTTTGCTTTAGATTTTTTGCAGCTATATTATTTTATTCATAAATACTGAGTGCAATGTCTTCATGGGCATTGACCTTTTTATCATTATGGCATACCCTCTTTGTCTTTAGTGTTGTTTCTTGCTTTAAACACTGCTTTCTCCGATATTAGAATTACATGATGTTTTGTGTATGTGTACACAGTACACATGTTCTAGTTTTCTTAATTTTAGATTTAAATACTTGTACTTAGGATGTATCTCTTATATACAGTACACGCTTAGGTTTTGTGTCCTTATCCAGACTGACAGTTTCAGTCTTTTAAGTGAAGTAGTTTACATTTAATGCAATTATTGATATATTTGACATTATAGCATCCATCTTGATATTTGTTTTCTTGTTCACCTTCTTCTTTTTGTTAGTTTTTCTCATTTCTTAAATTCACTTAGGTTAATCAATTATTTCTGTTATTTGATTTTTTCATCTATAGTTGGGTTTTTGGCAGTTATGCTTCTTTTAGTCATTATACCAGAAACAATATAATTATTGAAATATTGTAATCTATTATAAATATTATCTTTACCAATTTCCTTGCTAATACTAGAAACTTAGAACACTTAAAGTTTCTACCTTTTGTGTTATTGTGTAGCTGGATTCTTGTACAGAGAAACAGGACACCGCAGCTTTTTTGTCTAGGAAGCAACTATTTGTGCCAGCATAGGCTCGGAGAGCTAAGACCCAAATAGGCTGAGTCCCGAGCACAGCAGGGTATAGCTTTCTATGCAATTTCTACTTCTTTATCTCCCATATATGGTGACACATATAGTCTGATTGGACACAGTCCAAGTTACAAATTCATGTCAAAGCTATGCATATGTGTATAGGAGTTGATTGGGCCACATTGCACATTGCCTCCCTTTGTTCTGAGAAGGCCTCCACCATATTCCTTAGGGAGGGACTCTACCACAATTGTGTATGCATTTTAGTTCTATAGACATTTAAATTCCAAAAGACTTTCTTATTATGATTTTGCATTGTTTTTAACTCATGTATTTATCCTTTCTATTAACTTTCTTTCCTGAAATTCCATTTTTCTTTCTGGGTACTTTCTTTCCTTTTTCTACTTGAAGAACGTCCTTTAGTATTTCTTTTTAGTTTTTTTTTTTTAAGTTTTTATTTAAATTCCACTTAGTTAACATAACACATATTAGTACTCATCATAAGTGTACACCTACTATTTCTTTTAGTGCATGTTTGCTGGTAATGAATTACCTTAGCTCCTCCTAGCTGAAAATACTTTTCTTTTACCTTTATTGCTGAACAATATTGTTGCAGGGTATGAAATTCTAGATTCCTACTTAAAAATTTTTTTTAATGTTTATTTATTTTTTGAGAGAGAGAGAGAGAGAGACAGAGCACGGGGGTGGGGGGTAGGGGCACAGAATCTGAAGCAGGTTCCAGGGTCTGAGCTGTCAGCACAGAGCCCGATGTGGGGCTCAAACTCACAAACCAGGAGATCATGACCTGAGCCGAAGTCGGGCGCTTAACCAACTAAGACACCCTAGCGCCCCGAGATTTCCACTTTTAAAGTACTTTATGTAAAAAAAAAAAAAAGATTTCTTTCTGAGAGACAGAGACTGTTGTAGGAGTAGAGTGAGGGAGACACAGGATCTGAAGCAGGCTCTGCACTGACAGCAGAGAGCCTGACAGACAGCTCGAACCCAGGAACCTTGAGATCATGACCTGAGCCAAACTGGGCACTTAACCAACTGATTCACCCAGGCACTCCCTAAAGTACTATAGAGGTGACATTCAATTGCCTTCTGGAGTCATTGTTTCTGCTGAAAGTTTGATTATCAGTTATTTTGTTGTTTCCTTAAAGGCAATGGCTCTTTCATCTTTGATGGCTTTTAAGATTTTCTCTTTGATTTTGATTTTCAACGGAGTTACTAGGCTATACCTGAATGTGGTTTTCTTGATATTTATTCCACTTGAGATCTGAAAATCTCTTGAATCTGTGGGTTCATGTATTTAATCACTTTTGGAAAATTCTCTGTCATTGTCCCTTCAAATATCGCTACTGTCCAACTATATCTCTTTTCTTATTCTGGAAATTCAACATTTGTATACTGAGCCTGTAGCACAGCCCTATATTATTCTGACATCCTTTTCTTTTTGTGTTATATTAACTTCAGTGCTTTGGTTCAGATATTTACTATTAACCTATCCTCCAGTTTACCAATCTTGTTGTCTAATCTTTCAAATCTACTAACAAATACACCTAATGAATTCTTGCTTTTAAATATTATATTTTCAGTCCTGGAATTCCCACTTGATTCTTTATATAGATCCAGGCTCTTTGAGGGTAAATTCCTCCTCTTTAAATAGTTTATCTCCACTTTTGACCATTAGTTTCCTTAACATATTGGTTTTGTTAAGTCCTTATCAGGTAATTGAAGTATTTGCATCACCTGTTGGTCTGTCTCAATTGTGTCTGTTTTTTTCTTCATCCTGATTAATGAGGTTTTCTCTTTTAGCATGCATAGGAATTTTTTTTAAAATTTTTTTTAATGTTTATTTATTTTTGAGACAGAGAGAGACACAGCATGAGCAGGGAAGGGGCAGAGAGAGAGGGAGACACAGAATGTGAAGCAGGCTCCAGGCTCTGAGTTGTCAGCACAGAGCCCTATGTGGGGCTCGAACTCACGAACTGTGAGATCATGACCTGAGCCGAAGTCGGACGCTTAACCGACTGAGCCACCCAGGCGCCCCTGCATAGGAATTTTTAATTGCCTGATATCATGTACCAAAAAAAAAAAAATTGTAAAGATTAAGATAATGTTATCTTTCTCTTGAGGTGTTTCCCTTTCTCCTCAATGAGACAGATGAAGCAATGGATGATCAGCTTATTTTATTTTAATCAAGGGCTGTTCTGTGTTGAGCCTGGATTTTAGCCCTGGTAAAGTATGTTGTACATCTCCTTTGCCCCTGGTTCACTTTAGATTTCTCAGCTCTAAGTCTAGGGTATTCAATAGAGCCTTTCTCCTATCTTCCATCTCCGTTTTGTAAGACTGCCAATTTTTTCTTACTCTGCTTTTTTAGTTTTTCTATTTATATTTGTAGTCTTATAGAATTCACTGATTTCCTAACAACAATAACAACAACAACAACAACAACAAACTGTCCACACGCTCAAGGCCCTTTCCCTGAAAGCCATGCTGATATTACATATCCCAGAAATAATTAACCATGGGTTCCAAGCCTGGATTCTTAGCCTCCTTACCTAATCAGAATCAGCAAATGTCCCCAACACACAGCATTTTTAAAATGTCAGCTCATCTCTGGGGGTTCTTACCTTTCCAGAGTATCATCACTTAAGATTTTTACTGTTTATGACTTGTTGGTGACTGACGGTTACAATATACACACACAAACACTATACTTTTTTTTAAAAGTCTATTTCTTGCTTCATCTCATAGCCAATGTATAAATATTTCTGTCGACCCCCTCTGCCAAAATATTTTTTTTCTGTTTTATACATTTTTCAAAGTAGAATTTGCCATTTATTTTCTTCTCTGAGTAAGATGTGAATTAAGAAAGTTGGATTCTTCGGGGATAATGAAAAATACTCTTGGACATGTTAAATTTAAGATGACAATGAAATTGACATGATACCAACAGGAAGTTGGAGATGTGGTACTTTAACTTAGCAACAAAGTCAAGATTGAAGATATAAATCTGGTAGATATATGTGTAAACATGATAATTTAAATTATAACAGTGGATGGCATTTTCAAGTGAAAGAAGGTAGACAGAGAAGTAAAAAGTTTCAAGGACCTTACTCCTCACTTTAGGGGTATTAAAAATAAGTGGAAAAGTAAGCAAAGAGAACTGAAGAAGTAAGAAAATAAGCAGCTTAATTCAATACACTATTAAGGAAAAACAAGAGAAGAGAGGCAGTGACTTACCAAATTACAATAGGTTGGTTTATTTCTATTTGACGGGCAAAATTACATTATATTCAATTCTCAATAACATGTAGGACATTTTATTCTACATCCTAAAGCAAAATCTACTTGGATGGTTGGGAAGTAAACATTTTTCTAATTAGTTTAGAAATAGTTAATTGAAGTTTTCTTAGACTATATACATTTTACAGTAAGAAAAGTAAAAATAAAAAAAAATAATGATTCAGTTTTCCTCCTTATATTTGTTAAATTTAGTCTTGAATAAATTAACAGATTGAACTAATAAGTTGAACTAATTAAATTAAAAATGATTATAGCAGGTTCCTTTCCATACCATATTTTTCTGTACAAAATTGTAAAAGCAAATTTTGATGTAAGCACTGATTTCATTGAGCAGAAAATATCCAAATATCAGAGACCTCTTTAAATGAATACATTTTTTACAGAAGAAATAAAAGTGGGATTGTTACAATACTGCATTTTTTCCACACAATACTTACATCTGGTTTTAAGGATTTGCTTCCTATTGCCTACAGTGTGTGACAGTTTATCTTCTCCTTGTCTCTTATATTTGCAAGAGTGCAATTCTATTCTCCAAAGCTTAAATAGTCCATATGCTTACATGGCTTTTTAATATATCAAATTATTAAAATGAAAATTTATATGTAGATCTCAGAAGCAACTATCAAAATTATTAAAATATGACACCTTTCTAGAAGTTACTAACGTGCTCATTCTGAAACAGATGTATCATTAGGTATAATTAATTGCTTTAGGCTATGTTTAACTAGGTAAGTTTCTGATAATATAATGAAGCCTGAGAGATATGTACCTGCATCCTGATTCTCAAAGGATAAAACACAAACAAGTTGGGTTGTGTTAAGTAAAATAAACTTATTCCTTTATGCTCTGTAAATTTCTTTCTTTTTTTTTAATTTTTTAATGTTTTTATTTATTTTTGAGACCGAGAGAGACAGAGCATGAGCAGGGGAGGGGCAGAGAGAGAGGGAGACACAGAATCTGAAGCAGGCTCCAGGCTCTGATCTGTGAGCACAGACCCCAATGCGGGGCTCAAACTCACAGACTGTGAGATCATGACCTGAGCTGAAGTCGGACACCAAACTGACTGAGCCACCCAGGTGCCCCTGTAAATTTACTTCTAAAGACAGGTGTATCATTCCCCAATATTGCCCCATAAATTATAAAAAGTAGAAACTAAGAGCCCAATAGTCATAGAAACAAAAATGTTAGAACGTAATTTCAGCCTCAGAAATAATTTATAATTGTATCACATCCAAAAAAAACCCAAAACACAGATTTTTACAGATAACCAGAAGACCACTATCTATTTTCCCTATGTATTACTATTTAAAACTTATTTCATAATGTCATCTATGTGTTTTAACAAAACATCTATTAAAATATCAACCCAGGAAGTACCACAATGTAGGTTGCATTAGGCTATTTAGTTTTTTTTTTTTTTTTTTTTAAATTTTTTTTTCAACGTTTTTTATTTGTTTTTGGGACAGAGAGAGACAGAGCATGAACGGGGGAGGGGCAGAGAGAGAGGGAGACACAGAATCGGAAACAGGCTCCAGGCTCCGAGCCATCAGCCCAGAGCCTGACGCGGGGCTCGAACTCACGGACCGCGAGATCGTGACCTGGCTGAAGTCGGACGCTTAACCGACTGCGCCACCCAGGCGCCCCTAGGCTATTTAGTTTTAACACTAGTGTCTAAATCATTAATGTAAATAACATGGAAATAATTATTATGCAATATACATGCTTATTTGGTGTTATGTCATGTACTATTTTACATTAATTCCCATTATTTTGTTAATTTCACAGATAAAATTTTTAAAAAGCAGTTTCTCTGCTTGATCAGTTTTATTTTCTCTAAGTCTCATAATAGTAATTAAATATATTAATTGATAGATTAATAATAATGTTGGGTTTACACAGAATTTTTTTAATATTTATTTTTGAGAGACAGAGAAAGACAGCGCATGAGTGAGGGAGGAACAGAGAGAGAGGGAGACACAGAATCTGAAGCAGGCTCCAGGCTCTGAGATGTCAGCACAGAGCCTGACTCGGGGCTCAAACTCAAGAACTGTGAGATCATGACCTGTGCCGAAGTTGGACGCTTAACTGACTGAGCCACCCAGGTGCCCCTACACAGAATTTTTGATAAACAAAATATTTTACCTATGCAACTATAGGTACTAGAGAAAACTGAAGATCAAACAGGTCAGTTCTGTGTATCATATTATTGCAAATAAGCCATTTCTTGCTTAGTGTAAACACTGGGTTGGTTAATGACTCTAATCTCTGTATTGCTTATAAAGTACACGTAGTTTAGCAGAAAAGACACTGTGGGAAATGACAACACAAAATTCTAAACTCTAACAAGTAATTAAAATTGCCTTAATATTTTACCACTTTTTTATCACTTCTTGCCAATATTTGTTCTGAAGATGTCATCTATTTACAAAATGTTTTATGGAAATTAATACACTTCTTTCACATATAAAAAGGCTACAGAATTTTCTCCCTGATTCCATTTCCCATATTTCTCCCTCAGCCTCAAACAAACTGGCCCACTCATATGGCCAAACTATTTTTATTTTTATATTTTTGGTAGAGTTAGGAAAAAACAGTTTATATTTTGTAATCTAAGTATTATCAACAGTTTCAGGAGTCCCATTTTTGAGTTTTCATATATCTGTACATTTTTCAATCACATTGCTTCATTCTGGCACTGTATTACTTGAAGAATGTGAGGCAGTTGCAGAAGCTAAAGAATTAAATGGTATAAACACACCTTTTTCAAATCCTTTGAGTGGGAAAGGGAGGGAAAAATCTGGTACAGATAACTATATAACTCTTTCCTTTATGGTTTTCCTTTAGATTATTTGTTAAAAGGAAATTATTAAATTTTCATGGGCTCTGCAGAGTCTTGCCTTGGTTTATAAGATGGAAAGAAAAGGAAATATTAACTACTTCATTTCCAAAGGATAGACACTACCTGCCCATATGCATTAGAAGAATTCTTAGTCTCAAGTTGCAATGTTTTAGGATGTGCCCTTGCTGTGGTTTCAATGCCCATGTCCAAGGTCAGGAGATCACAAGCTTTATTCTGTGCCTGCAGTTACCATGTGGACCAGTGAGCAAAATTACAGAACATTTGTACAGCCAGCTTGGCTCAAATATATATATGTAAACTCTGATCTGCCAGATCATTTTACTCAGCTAATATCCCTAAATACCTGCCTACCAGTTTATTTTTAGGGTGATTATTCAAAATTAAAATTATTATTGAGAAGTCATTCTAGTATGGAATTTCTTTGAACAAAGTGCATTATACAGCAGTGGGGATATATAAATTGGGTAAGTGATTCAGGTCTTAGGAAGCAGGTATGGTTCTTTGGTACAGAGGAAATGTGAGTTTTAAGCAGCTATCTTGTCTGTGTCCTTCCTACAGTCACCTGAACAATTTCTTTTCATTGGTCATAGCAGATTTCTGGAAAGGACCAGCTGCTGCCAAGAGTATGGAGGACAATGCCTGGCAAGAGTCACAGAAATGCCATCTACCAGTGCAGATTTCGCAGACCTCAGTGACGACTTGTCCAAAATCTGATCATAAAACCACAGGTTCCAGAAGACTTGGTTCTATCTCATGCCATAATGTCACCCTCTTATTTTATCCTTCATCATTTGCCATTCAACAAAATAAGCAAGATTATTTATACTTGATATAAAGCCATATCACAGGGAAATAACAAACATCCTTGAAAATGCTAGAGTGCTTTGTGAAGTTTCTGTAAGCTAGATTAGAAATGTGTACTATCACTATCCCCATCCCCTACCCTCCGAGATATAAAAGCCCCGCAAGGGTGTTTCCTGGCCACTTTTTAGCTCTTTAACCTTTTAAAGCAGGTCATCATCTCTGGGTTTTAAAAATGTCAACATCTTTTCAGGGTTTTTATGCTCTAATAAGGAAAGGCTATAGAACAGTCTGTCTTTAAAAGTTAATATGAAGAAGGACAAGTTTGCAACTCTGTCAAGTGTCTACGCAAGATTTACTACTACTTGAATGAATTTACTATGACTTTGAATGAATCATCTCATTTTGCTTATTTGCTAGTAATTGCATTCCAATAGAAGAAAGATGCTGGTTTTAGAGATCTAAAAACTACAGTATTTCAATAGTAAAAGCATTCATGTTAGAAATATGGTAATTCGCATATACAAGCAAACATAAACACACTCACATGAGGACAGCATAAAAAAAAAAAAAAAAACCTAAGTGGAAAAGCAAACATTTTAAGGCTCTCCTATATTATTTTGGAACATTTTATTCATTTATATAATTTATTAAATCTCTCCGGTAACAATTTTATTAAACTATTGTCCATTAATCCATTAATTATTTGAATTATTGCATTGCTATTTGGGTCCAAGCAAGAAAACTTTTAGCAAAGTAATAAGCAATGAGGTGATTCCAAAAATTTTTAGGATTTTATCTCTGAAAAAATTCCTATTCTGCTTCAGAAATTTCTCCTAAGTCAATGTTTTAAAAGACACAGTATGGCCACTGTAATAATCATTATTTCACACTGGTTTTGCTTAAAATAATAAAAGCACACTTTGTGACAAGCTGAAACATATCTTTCATGGTAGAAAAGCAGAGATATAGATGAGGACATCTTTCAATTTACCTTCATTCGAGGTGCATCTAAGCAACAAGAGCAGGGGGAGACTCTGACTTACTTAGGAAGAGGCTTGTTAACACACTACTGATGACTCAGGCAAATCAGATGGCAAATTACCTTTGAGAGGTCCCCAGCCTCCAAATAGAAGCAGATAACAAACACATTCCAGGTAACCCAGAGGACTAGCCAGACAGCATACTGCAGAAAAGCAAGAGAGAAATAACATATAATTAATTTTGAATCAGTTGAGTAAGATTCAAATAGAACTTAAACTTTTGAACACCCAAATCTTAAGATTAGGGGAAAATGTTAGATATTGCTTCTAAGGAACAGGATGAGATGTACATTTATCTCTCTGTTGATTTTTGCTTTTTTTCTCACTGTTATGGCCTCATAGTAGCCCAAACTTGTTTAGGGATAACTTTTAGGCTTTTACACAAAATATAGAGTAGTCCATATTTATGTTTTGAGGTGGGATTATTATGTTTTCCAGACACCCCCCCCCCAAAAAAAAAAACACTGGATGCTCCAATAGATATATCAAATAAAAACCATCAAAAAGAAGCTCCTGGGTGGCCCAGTTGGTTAAGCCTCTGACTCTTGGTTTGGCTCAGGTCATGATCTCGCTGTTCATGGGTTCAAGCCCCACATCGGGTTCTGCACTGACAGTGTGGAGCCTGCTTGAGATTCTCTCTCTTTCTCTCTGCCCCTCTCCTGCTTGTGCTCTCTCTCTCTCTCTCAAAATAAATAAATAAACTTAAATTAAAAAAAAAAAGAAATTCCTATCTTCCTTTAGCAAAATCAACCCCATGCATGATAATGTACAAGCTTTCTCCAAGTTATTTGGTGTCATTTTCAACTCAGTCCCATGCCTCTGTCCCATCTAAACAGCTGTATTTTTTGTTTGTTTGTTTCCTCCTTTCCTTTCTCTCTTCACTTTCTTCTTTTATTTTCTTATAATCTCCCAATACAGTGACCATTGAGTTATTATCTCTTATTTTACTCTGTTGGCTATTCAGTGTGCTTTCCCCACTGATGTCAATTTTTTCTTACCAAGATATATTTTTGAGCATTCATTCAACTGAAATGTATTAACCACCTAGAGGGCAACATGCTAAAAGGGCACTGAGGATACAAAGACCAATGATAAATTCTCCCTGAATTCAAGTCACGTGATGGAGAAAGAGAAGAAAAGAGATAATTATAAGGATCATAAAAAGATGTATAGTTTGAGCACAAGGAAGGAAAATGGGGGAAGTATGTAAAGTATCCCAAGAAAAGTAGTTTCACAAAGCTTAACAGAAGGGGTGAAACAAGCTAATTTGTGGACTTTGCCAAATAAAAGTATGGAGGTTATAAGTGCTCTGAAGAAAAGTGCTATAAACAAAGAAAACAACAGGTGTGAAGTATACAGAATAAGAGAAGAGGGTATTATGCCATTTCTCTACTAAATAAATACAAATGGCCCCCATTCTTTAAATGGTGCATTCCAAAATTTTTATTTCACAGTTCAAGAACTTCTATGATTTTGTACCATTTTATTTTTTGAGACACATGTCTCGGTTCATCGCTTAAGTCGTTATGGATTACAGACACATGAGATTACTTGCTGTTCAATATACACAGAAAGTTATTTTTCACTTCTGTGCCATTTTGTGTATTATCCACCTACCCTTTAATAATTTTTCTCATTCCTAGGTATTCTTTTTACCACCTATCACTACTTTGTTTTTCACCAAAGGACAATTTAAATATCACTTCCTGAGTGATAACCAATCAGAATTGACTTGCTCTTGCTTAGTGCTCCAATGGGATCTTGCATGTCTTAATTTCATTCTGAATGTCTTCTAATTATGTGTATATTTTCCTGCAATGCCCAATAAGCTCCTTGAGAAAGGGGTTTTTTTGAAATGTATGTTTATACCCCTAAGTTGTTAACTTTGTACTTTGCACAAAATAGGTATTCAGAAAGTATTTTGCAAATCAATGGAAGAATGAGAAAATTTTACTGGTTTCAGATGGAGAAACCATTCTCCCCTCCCAGACCTGATTTTTATGAGAATACTATGATCATATATGTAGTGTGAGGAATAAGAACCCTGCATGGTGAGTTTATGTAATAATAAATAGTGACTCAGATGTTTTCCCAGTGATGGATTTACCTAACTGCTAACTATGTATATTGTTCAGTGAGAATAAAGTATGAGCAGTCAACTAAATGGTTCAAGACAAAAGAAGCAGTTTAAGAGTCTGTATGAGGTGAGGGCTGGGGACTAGAAGTAGGGTTGGAAAGCTAAACAGGCTGTGGCAAGAAATGTTAATTCTAAAACAAAGATCTAATTAATATCTGAGTTTTCAGCATTGCAAAGGGTAAATTCATCTCACAATTAAAAATAAAAACTACAAACCTAGATTTATTTGACTCTGACAGATTTGGATCTAAGTTTTAGATATACAATCAAGTGTTGGGTCATACTTTTAAGGTAACAAGGTAGGAAGAAAAATTAAAAGTGTCTATAGTTTCCAGTGACTTGATTTAAGTAACTATAAAAAGAATAAAAGAATGACTGATTAAAGTGTTTTATCCTCCTTTGTTCATGCCGATACACTTCCCCCACCTTATTTAGAATGGGAAGCTAAATAAGCACTATTTTCTAAAAGCCAAAGTAGCAGAATAAGTGAAATATTTGGTAAGAATTTATGAAACATACTGTATTACATATACTAAATATTTCTGAAAAACTGTCATTGGTAGGCATACATTCTGATGGGGCATTAAATAATGTCAATTCTGTAGGCTTCCAATTGAAATTATATTGTAAGGTCTTTAAATACTGTAAATGTTATGCACATCCATGAGGTATACATGTCATAGTCACTACTTCAATATTATATTTTGAATATATAATAAGAATTTGGATTTTTCATCCAGATTAATTTAGGCATCATTTATACTTACTTACCTTACCTAAGCTTGGTTTAAAAAATCAAGCTGAAATTTCATGTTTTAGTCACCAAAATTAATAATTTTATGAAGGATAGTTAAGACAATGGGTCACAAGCAAATGAAGAGCACAGAGAGGTTAAGAACTTGGGAACCAAAGTCAAGCTCTGTCACTTGGGACCCCTGTGGCTATTTTCAAGTCTTATGGTCTCACTATACTTTAGATTACTCAAATGTAAAATAGCCTGAGTATTAGTAGCAAACACACATGGTTTATATAAAGATGGAATGACAGGGTGTTTGAAAATAGGCAGTACTTGAGTTCTTGCTACATGTTGCAATTTCATTATTATATTGCTACTTCTTTTTAATGTATTTTTATATTAGTTGTATTTATTTTTACTTATTTTTATATTAGTTTTATTTATTTTTTTATTATTTATTATTTATTTTTATTTATTTAGAGAAAGAGAGAGAGCAGGCATGCTGGAGAGAGGCAGAGAGTGGGAGAGAGAATCCCAAGCATGTTCCACGATGTCAGCACAGAGCCTGATGCAGAGCTCAATCTCATGAACCATCAGAGCATGACCAGATCCTAAATGAAGAGTTGGATACTTAACTGACTGAGTTACCCAGACTTCCCAACCACTTCTTTACATAATAGAGCAGAAATCCTCAATTTTTTAAATCTCCTTAAGATATTAAAAATATACTTTCCTCATTAATGTAAAACATCCTTCTATCTGATTGAACTTGCAGTCTAGAACCTGTTTTCTTTGAATATTCTTTTCTAGAATGTTCTTTTTTGATACAATAATGCTAATATCGATATATCAATGGCACTTTATGAAACAAACCTTTCTCCATTTAATTTCACTAAAACTATAATTTATTATTTATGACTTAGCACCCTACATAATTATAAAGCATTCTATATCTTGTTTATGAGCTGTTTTTATAGTATTTGTTAGTAATAACTTTTCAATCAGAATAATTTAGAAGGATATGTCTAGATGGAACCTCACAAATACTCTTTTCCATACCTTTGCACTTACTGGTATCATTTTCATTTCTCATATACTTTATTACAAACCAGTTAGTCTCACAGTGGACTCTACATCATTAAAGATTTACAGAAGACAATTATCACCTTTAGTGGTGCAGCCCCTTTAATAAATATAGAAACTCACACTACGCTATAGGGAGTAATTCCTGTATTATTCCAAAGGCAAGGCTTTATCACATTTAACTTTGTTCATTAACTTTCTCTCATTTAACTTCTACCCCCTTTTCTTCATTCTCCTCTTTTTACTTATTTTCTATACTTGCTTTTCTCATTTTAGTAGCTGGCGTTTGCCTAAATCAAAGCTTCTCCAATTGAATTTTGTCTTATTTCTTAAATGTAGATTTTGCATCCCCTTGTAATTTGGCCTATGAATGACTCTTATCAATTAAACCCTATTTTTCACACTGTTCTTAAAATTACTCATCATAATTATTTAAAAGTATGAATATCTGTACTTTTTCCTAGTTGCTACAGCTACAGTTGATGTGATATAATTGACCATTGCTCAGTTTAAATATAATTGAAAATAATATCCTGCCTAGGAGAGATAACCTAACAGGATAACAAAGTATCACACTTGCCAGATGTCACCTTCCTTGTAGTTTTCTGCTATAAAACTAATTTTTCTTTAGCCTCATCTTTTCTTGTGAAAAAAAAAAATCTGGTATTTTATGTTTCAGGTAAAAAAAAAAAAAGGAACAACTCTGAGATATCTGTGGTAATAGAAAAATTCCATTGTATGATGAAAATCATTCTTTAAGGGCTGATTTCTGTAGCACTAAGTGGACCATTTGAGAGGCCGATTTAACTTGAATCTCCAGCTAAATGGTAAAAATCATCAGCTGAAAAGTAATTGAATCATCATGGTTTCCCTGTTGTATTTGTGACTCTAATGATGAAATCACATTAGCTGTGTAAGATAAAAATTAGTTAAGGCTGTCAATCATGACAGGCCAAAATACTGGCCAGATGCACAGACATGGTGCTATTACATGCCATGGTTACATAATAATTAGGAAGGTAGAGCTTCAGACTAAAAGGCTCATAAACATTTTATTGGAAAATAATGAGTCACACCTAATGACACTGACAGTGCTTTTCTACCTCTATCTCTTGCATTGAAGCTTTCTAAATTAAAGTCTGCATTTTGTTTGAATTACAAAGTATATTTTACATACACAAAGCATATGGATTTTAGCATTAGTTTTTCACGTTTCCATGTACACACATACACAGATACAACTTCTTCATAGATAAATTATTTTGAGGAAAACTGGAATCTTTATGGCATTGTATTTGCAAAATAATTTCTTCCACAAAAATTCTGGGAAAAGGAGGCAATTATTTAAGACAAAAGGTTTTCTTATCTTTCTCACTAATTCACAATGATTCTAAAATCAATCTCAGGAAAAAAAGAGGTGCCCATTAACGTTCAGAAGGAAGCATTCCTTGAAATGGAGATTTAAATTTGTGATTTATCTGGCTTTCTAATTTTTTTTTCTTGTATGTCTAGACAGAGTAAAACATATTGGAATATTATATTAGTAAAGAATATTGCAATTTTTCAAAGGAAATATTTTTGTGTTTGTTTAGGCATCTTTTTGATACTAGACGATTTTTCATGCAAAATGTTACTGGGCAAAACATTGAGTAATAACTACATTCTAATTATGTAATACATTATAATAGATTTCTAATTATGTTTCACCATAATTTACACTTTTGAAAATTTTATATATGAAAATAATTTTGCTTGGACCCTTGAAGAGCATCTTTCCTGCAAACTATTTCATTGTTTCCTTTCTTTCCCCTCCCTTCCTCTCTTCTTTCAATATATTTAGGTTACAGATGGATTGTGAACTCCATGAGGGCAGAGACTCTTTTGTGTATACCACAGATATAGCTGGTATGGTGTGTACATATAGAGAGGAGAGGGAGGGAGGGAGAGAAAGAAAGAATGTATGTGCAAACATATATAAATGGACTAAATTGTATTAGTGACTTTCTCTTAAAAATTACAATTTAGAAAACCATTATTCAGTAATATTACCTTAATGATTAGAAGATGAAGAAAGACAGTAGTGCAATTCAATCAGTGGGCACATGATGCCCTAAGTGCTTAATTAGAAAAGGAGTTGAGTCAGTGTATCAGTTCACATTTATTAAGCACCAGCTGGATGCAAGGGACTATAATAGATGCTGCAGAGAAACGTTACAAGGATATAACTAAGTCGATCCTCTAAAATGATTTTTATTTATCACTGATATGCAATTGATGTGATCTATAGGAATGTTTTCAGGAATGATTACTTTTAGTAGGAAGCAAAACTCCTATCAGTTCACCAACATTACTGATATGATGCTGCTAATATGAAAGGAATAATGTAATCCATGCTGATAAACTGTGTTAGAAGTATTCCTAAGAAGCATTATATAGTAGATCATATCTTAAAAACAACTCCTTTAAGCAAGGGTTTAGAATTATTAACAACCAGATGTTTTAATAAATATAAATGTATAATCATAAAACAAATATCCTTTGTCAACATGATTAGACCATATTCATTTTTTGTTCAAAGTTAATTACGTTTTAGCTTAATTTTATCATCTTCAACACAGGTATCATTTAATCTGCTTAGGTATACTCATCAATTCCTCGTTCATTGTTAATGATAAAAAAAAGCAAAAGTGGCTCACAGAAAGGAGCTTATTTCCTAATTCTCGATCATTTTATGACCAGGGGTGGGCTGCTTTATGATTTAAATTCTGTCTTCTAATTAAAAAATCCTGTTATATCTCTGCTATGCTATAAAAACTTGTCCCTTAAGAGAAATACCTACATAAAAATACACTGTTATTACGATTTCTAGTTTGACCAGGAAATGAAGGCTCTGATCAGTTAATTAGCCAGAACTGGATAGAAATCCAACTCTAATCATACATCATGCTACTGATCATAGAGGAAGGCAGATTTCCACCTTCTCACTTTTTACCAATGTTAGTATCATGATTAAACTTCCATGTGATTTTGTATTTACTTAGATATTTTAAAGATTTTTAGTTCATTCTAAAATAAGATTTACTATGCTTTCCTTCCAATTACAGAAATTTCTTATTGTAAAAAATATTTAATACTGTGAACAGAAAAGATAAATTTGGAAAATACCATACTTAGATATAATCACTGGTATCATATGTGTTTAAATTAAATAGGGATCTTGCTTTATATTGTTACCTCATTTTTTCTACTTAATTAAAAAGTCACCTTGAATATTCCACAACATAGATGTCAATTCAATGATAAACTATGATTTAACTAATTCTGTATTAACATTTTTGTTCTTCTCTTATTCTATTTTGATCGGTTCCTATAAATTTGGCACCATTTCCTTAAAATATTTAGTTTAGTTTAACATATTAAATCATACCTGAAAATATTTCGGTTACACAGACTATTTCTAAGACAGACTATAAATGTTAGAACATCCAATGGCCATTATTTTAATGAACATATAAACATGGCTATTAAATTTTATGCACCTCCAAATAAAAGCAGTATCCCCAAAGGTATTCTATTCTTCTTGAAGCAAAAAGTAGAAAATAATTCCTTTGATTGAAAAAAACAGTAATACTCACTTAGCACAAAGACATCTATATGTGATGAATTTTAACTCACTGAAAATATTTCATACAGATATATGCAGCCATGAAACTAGGAGAATTCCTATAAAAGGCCTTTTGATCCTGAATAAAAATCAATCAAGCTATATAGGAACACTCTAATTGATGTATGCAAATAAGAGATTTGCAAGGCTAATATAACTTTAAAAATCCCAATCTATAGTTTTACAATCTGAAATTTGTACAGTTTAAGAATCAAATAATGATTTTATTTGATGATATTTGTTTATATTTTGGGTTTGAAGATGTTGATGTGTAATGCATAGATTATAAAGTAATAATGATGAGAAAAAAACTCTTTCCTCAAGCTATTAAAAAGGCAACTTCTGTTTTACTGTCACGGAATCATCACTACTTGTGCTTAAAAGTGACACCAAAATCAGTATTTTTCTAGTCAGAAAATAATTTAAAAGTCAAATAATTTAAAAGTCAACCTCATTGGTTTTAGAAATCATAAAGAACTCTAATAAGAGTGTTTTGCCCTGTGTTGAAGTTTCTTGAATAGCCCAATAATGCTTAAAGTAAATGAAATTGCCTCTAGTTGTGGTGTTCTGGTATTTGAAGATCAAGTCAAGATGGTATTATAATGCATTTTAAAAAAACTAGTATCATGTGAATTTGAAAACTTTAGATCATATATGTAATATTGTCTTTATTTCATTACTTTGCTGTTCCCCTGCTCCCCACACATAAGATGGTAGACGGAGAAACTGACCTCGCAAAGTTATTAACATCCCAATCTCTGGCACCCATTAATATCACTTTATATATCCAAGAAGGAAGGGAGGAAGGAAGGGAGGGAAGAAGGAAGGGAGGAAAGGAGGGAGGGAGGGAGGGAGAGAGGGAGGAAGGAAGGAAGGAAGGAAGGAAGGAAGGAAGGAAAACAGGAAGGAAGGAAAAAGTTTTGCAGATGTTATTAAATTAAAAATTTTTTAAAGGGGATTATCTTGGATAATCTTGGATTATCTAGGTGGGACCAATGTAATCACATATATCCTTATTGGAGGCAGATGAATATTTTATACACACACAAATAAATAAACAATGTGAATAGAACATAGTAAGATTTGAAGGTGCCGGGCTTGAAGATTGTTGTGATGTGTCCACAAGCCAAGGAATCTTAGCAGCTACCAGAATCTGAAAGAAGCAAGGATGTGATTTTCCCCTAGAGCCTCTACAGATAATGTGAACCCTGATTTCAGTTCAGTGATACTGATTTCAGACTTCTGACTCCAGAAGTAAAATAAAATAAATTCCTGCTGTTTTAAATCACCAAGTCTGTGGTAATTTGTTACAGAAGCCACAGAAAACTAATATAGCCTACCAACTCTTCTCTCCTCCAAAATCTCCCTGTCAGTGAAATGTAATCCTGGAAAGTATAATGCCTAATATTTGTTAAGATGTGCAATTACCTTCAAAATTGAGATCCACTCCCTTTGGGCAATTATAACTGTCCACTGCTATCATTTGAATACCATGCAAACAGAAATACCTTTTTTCAAAAAAAAAATGTTTTGCCTTATGTAATTGCTGTGAAAGTCTATGATAGAAAGTGAGGTATTCTTGTTTTATGAGTCTCAAGCAGTTCTTAGTGTATGTCCCATATCCTAACAATATAAGGCTACTTTATTGTTTTCAAAACTTATTTCATAAAGTTCTAGGATGCAGAAATCAATAAATTTAGAGTCCTGAATATTGCCAGACTTGTAAAAAATGTAAAATGAGTTAAGTACCTGAAAAAATATATAATTTCAAGTAGCTTTTTACTGCAAGTAACCTTGAAGGCAAAGAAAGAGAAAAAACAAGGAATAATCAGTATTAATATGGTGGGCTGATAATTTTTAGTTGGGAAAATGGATAAAATGATACTAAAAACATTTAAAATTCTTATAAACAAACAAGCAGTTCTAAATTTATCAGCCATCATAGTTGCCTTGAAAATGTGGAGAGGTGTTAAATTGTTGGTTACTTAATATCTTTCAACCCAGTAATTATACCAAATATTCCTTTGTATCACTTTTTTAGCAAACATTTCAACACTCAGTAAATACTGAGACATCTGAGTGACCCAGTGGATAAACTGGAAAGCATTATTTTAGCAATATGCATATGTTCTTATGACCATTTTGACGACTTTGAATACACCTATGACTTTAATTCACTAAAATATCCTACAAAGCCTAAGAATGTTGAATCCTCTTATCTTATCACACATAATTAATTTAAAGAAGATGTATTCTTACCCATATATTGAATTATATAGCCCTCCAACTGTGCTTCATGAGAGAATTCATGGCACACATTGACAATGATGCTATTTATAAGGCATACTAATGTAAATAAAGGACAGAGTTTGCTGTTGAAGTGATTCATTGAGGGACTCTGGCCACCCCTGGTTCCTGAAGAACTCAATATGCCAACACATTTGCAATCTATTAGCTGTGACATTCCTGGGAAGTTCTGCTCAGAAAAACATATATGGGGGCATCTGGGTGGCTCAGACGGTTAAGAATCCAACTTCAGCTGAGGTCATGATCTCACAGTTCATGCTGTCAGCACAGAGCCTTGAGCCTGCTTCAGATTGTGTTTCCCTCTCTCTCTGCCCATTCCCCAATCACAATCTGTCTCTCTGTCTCTCAAAAATGAATAAATGTTAACATTTTTTTAATTAAAAAAAAAAGAAACATATATAATGCACAATTTCTTTTTAAAAAGATATGCTTGCTTATGTATAAAAAATAAAGTCTGCCTGTTCAACCTGATCAACAGTATAGCTAGTTCTGCACATGTCTATATTCTATATAGTCACCTCGGGGATATTTTGAAGTATCACATAGCTGAATCAATTGTGTGACAACTGTAGCTAACATTGACAAATCAAAGAGGCAATGCTCAATTAGGTGGCCATATATAAACATAAATATATATTTCTCCTACAGCATTCTAAATTAGGTGCTTGGTAGTTTTTATACTGTAAATACTGGTTTGAAGAGTGAAGTTCCAAATTTACATATGTTAATATATCCATAAATAGTAATGAATTAAAACTATAGAGTTTTTTTTCCAACTTAGAAGTACTTTTCCTTTTCTTTAATTTGGTAAGCAACTTTTCATTTACTACCTCAAAAGCAGGGCTCAAATCCATTACCTTCAGAATTATGCTGGTAAGATGGACAAAAATGAAAGCAAAATGAAAAACAACTATTTCAATCAGGAATGCTTTCGGCTGCAACGAACATAGTGAACTGTAAAGTATTTTCATATATATGAAGTCTGGAAGTGGGCTGCTGTTGGCTCAGTGGCTGAAAGTTGCCTTGGCTCTAGATCTATATTATTGGAATTTCTTTCGAATCCTCAGACAGTAATACACCCTGCAGGCAGAAAGGTGCTGGGCAGAATAAATCCCTTCCTTCTGCAACACTTCAGTCTTTCAGGAAAGGAAAGTTTTCCCAGAGGCACTCAGCAGACTTCCTCATATCATTAGCTAGAACTGTGTCGTATGCCTATTCTGAATATAATCACTGGTGCAGAAGATTGAAATATCATGTTTGTAACCAACTGTAATTCATTTCCCAGACCTGTGAGAAGATTAGACCTCCCTGAGAGCTTTGTTGACCATTTAAATATCTGAACAAAACTGGGATACTGTTAGCAGAGAATTACAGGACAGAATTGTCTGCCACTGAAACTTAAGCACATACTAATTTTCTATATGCAAATGTAAATCATTGCTATTTTATATTTCTCATGAATCTCTTGTTTTCTAGAGAAATATCCAATCCTTTGTTTCAATAAGACTATATATATTCAACTAAATAGAAGTGTAGTTTAGTATTGCAAGCAAAGTGAGTAAAACATTTCAGACCATCCATAGAGGAAGAGCATGGATTATGTGAAGTATCTTGCAAACCATCTACAAGACGAAGAACATACAAAGAAGAAAAATGTCATACCTAGTGTTAGATTTCTCACTGGAAAATGTAAAAGATCTGTGACTTGAGAAAGAAGAAAAAAACATTATGGAGAATATTAAAATAAAGAAAATGCAAACTTTTAAAGAGTCATAAGGAAAAAGTTAATGACATGTTCAAAATTTATATAAATATGCTTCACAAAGATGTGGTAGATGTGTGGTGGTTGACAATGTTGATTGAATAAACACAGTCTATTTCTTTTTCCCCTTTGGACTTGGAAACATGGTCTCTTTCAAACAGAAGGGTTTTAATCTCTTAGCTTTTCTGTCCCCCTAGCATTCATCTCAAATTCAAAGCAATTCGAATAGTAAGGTAAACAGCCTTCTAAAATATGTAAATTTTCCCAATTAGAGAATATGGTAAATCTATCAAATAGCCTTTAAAAACGGTTACTTTCTGTGTTTGTTTTAAAGCTTATTTTGGAGAGAGAGAGAGAGTGGGTAGGGGGAAGAGAGAGACTGGGGCACAAAGGATTCAAAGCCAGCTGACAGCAGAGAGCCCAATGTAGGGCTCCAACTCACAAATCATGGGGTCACGACATGAGTCGAAGGCAGATACTTAACTGACTGAGCCACGTAGGTGCTCTGAGCTGTGTTGGTTTTAGAAACGTCCAGACTAGGGGTGCCTAGGTGGCTTAGTCCATTAAGCATCAGACTCTCATGATCTCATGTTTTGTGAGTTCAAGCCCTGCATCAGGCTCTGTACTTACAGTACAGGAGCCTGCTTGGGATTCTCTGACTCTCTCTCTCTCTCTCTCTCTCAAAATGAAAAAAACATTAACAAAATCCAAACTAGACGTGTGTGTGTGTATGTGTGTGTGTATATACATACATATAATATATATATATATATATATATATATATATATATATATATATATACTTTTAAGCTGACACATTAAGGAAGGTTCATAGCTTTATTCCTCATAGGTGCCTTCTAAGACATTAGATTTATTTATTTTTTTATTGAAGTACAACTGACCTCCAATGTAACATTAGTATCAGGTGTACAAGATAGGGAGTGGACAACTCTAAGTCATGCTATACACACCACAACTGTAGCTACTGTCACCATACAATGCTATTATAGAACCATTGACTATATTCCCTATGCTGTACCTTTGATCCCCATGACTTACTCCTTCCATAACTGGAAGCCTGTATTTCCCACTTCCCTTGACCCATTCTGCCCACCCCCCTCCTCCCATCTCCTCTGTTCTCTGCATTTATGGGTCTGTTTCTGTTTTTAGCATTGTTTGTTCATCGTCTTTGTGTTCTAGGTCCCACATATAAGAGAGATCAGGTGGTATTTGTTTTTGTAGGACATTAGATTTTAAGTGTGGGCTAAATCATCAAGTTCTCCCAAACATTTAAAATTGCTCCAACAATACAATTTCCTAGCTTGCTTTTGGATAAGATTTCCATCAAAAGTTTTAAGGGGCACATTTTTGAGTGTGTGCCAACATAAGTGACAGGATAGACCTTTAACGATATTTCATGTGATATGTGTCTCCTGAATACCTGCCTTCTTGGTTGGATACTGTCAATAGTAAAATCTTAGTCATACCACATCTGGTGAATACTGCTTGCTATGTTGGTATTTTGGACTCAAGAGTTCTGATGTGCTAAGAAGCCCAGAAAATCATATATTCAAGTGTAAATGTTATTCAGTGATTGACAAGAAATCTTAAAATCCCCGGATCTTTAATTAAATATCTGTACTTAAATGCATCCTACGTAAGAAGAAACATTGAATGTAGAAAGCTTACCCACAGAGGAGTTAAAATAAATTATCACAGAACACAGAAACTATGTATTTTATCAATTTAAGAGGAAAAATCTCTTAAAGCACTTGGTCGAATGCAAAGCACAACTAAGTTTTAAATGATGTGTCTTTTTGGCTATGTGTTTATATTCTGAAAATAGTAACAGCATGCAATAAAAATGTCCTTTTGATTTCATTTCTAGCTTTTGAGGGCAAAGAGGTAAAGTTAAAGATTTCCTTTTAGAGTTAAGGTCTTTGGTTTTAAGAGCAAACTTTGATTCATCAGTGAAATTCTAATCAACAAAGTGTGTTTTGAAAACCAATCTAGCATTTTTCTTAAATTCATTTTTTATTTCTGATTTTAATAGTGGTAGGCAAAATGGTGGCCCCCAAATATGTCCTATCCTAACCTCCAGAACCTATGAATATGTTGAGCTATTACTCCTGTAATTGTGTTATGCCATAGGCAGTACTGACCTAAAATTGGATAATTACCCAGGTGGGCCTAATAGAATCATATAAGTCTTTTAAAACAGATAACTTCTTTGCTGGTTGGTGTCAGCAGAGGACCTCAGAGAGATCTGAAGCACATGAAGAACTTCAGGTGTCTTGCTAGTTTGGGGGATGTAGGAATCCTCTTGAGAAGGAATGTTGGTAGCATCTAGAAAAGCTGAAAATAGTCTCTAGCCAACAGCCAGCAAGGAAACACAGACCGTAGTCCTATAACCAAATGAAACTGAATTCTGTTAACAACCTAGATAATCTGGAAAAAGACTGTATGTGAGGGGCTGTAGCATAGTCACTATTTCGATTTCTGTCTCATTGGACGCTAAGCAAAGTACTCAACCAAGCCCACCTGGACTTCTACCTACCGAACCGTGAAAGAATAAATGGGTATTATTTTAAGCTGCTAAGTTTGTGGTAATTTGTCATGCAGCAATTGGAAACTAATTCTTTAATATTGAAGTTTTCAATTTTTTTAAAGGGAGTTTTAACTGTCAAATAATTTCCCATAAGGACCAAGTGCTATAAATACATTATGGTTTTAGTACACTGGATTTAAAAAAAAAATCTTTTAGACTCACTTTGGTATATGTATTTCCTTTTGAATTCTAAGACAGTTTGATAGAGTACATTGATTTGCCTATACAGATTTCTAGAAACATCATTGTTAATATTATTTACTTAAATTAATTAATAGAAAGATACATCTAAAAGTTAGGACAGCTGGGTTTAAATTTAAATTCCATAATGAATTTACCTCCATAATCTGAAAAATATTGGGATTTTTATCTGCTTTTGAAACTAACATTCTGGATGAATGCAAAGTGATTTTATTGTTATTTTTCTGGAGAAGCACATCCTTTCTCACATAACAAGCCTTGTAGCTGCAGTGCCCATGGGCTAGTCCAACAATGGCAATAGCAATAAACAGAATGTTTCACTCCTTATGTCAACCACTTAGACAGTCAATCATTTTTATTGGAAATAATGATTGCAGAGTGGTATCAACCAAAAGTATTAGCACTAGCAATCCCTTTTTGTATCATTATACAAGAACCCTTTTATAAAGAATGTATTCACAGGTTCTTGAGGAATATATCTTGTGGGGAAAAAAAAACACCAGGGCTTCACATGGCCATCAAGTAGACACATTATTTGCAAAACTGACGCTATTTGATCAAATGTGTTATCAGTGCATAAGACCTTGGAAAATATGTTTAAAAATAATGCCCCCAAATGCATACATTGTAATGTGCATTTAGTACTAAAATGACTTTTGGGTGAGAGCTTAATATATATTATTTTTACCAAAAGTTGAAAAGAAGGTCATATAATGATGATCTGCAAGCACTAATAATGGATAGTTATATTTCATTAAATATATTTGATTCTTCTCAAATTCAGTTTGTCTGTTTCTGTTTTATTTGTTTGTTTGTTTGCTTTTAAATCATCCTAAGGCTAAAATTACTAATTCCCAGTTTAAACACAGGATTCAATGATAAAAAGTTTAGGAGCTCCTGGGTGGCTCAGTTGGTTAAGCATCTGACTCTTGATTTTGGCTCAGATCATAGTTTCATCGTTCATGAGATCAACGATCTCAACAGTGCATCAGGCTTGGCACTGTCAGTGTAGAGCCTGCTTGGGATTCTCTCTCTCATTCTCTCTTTCTCTTTTTCTGCCCTCCCCCTGCTCTCTCTTGCTCTCTCTCTGTCTAAATAAACATTTGTTTGAAAAGGGTAAAAAGTTTAAAAACTATCTTCCTCTTAAAAATGTTTTCTCCTACTCAAGGATAAAATTGAGGTAAGCCAAATAATCATTAAAAAATCAAATTCTATACATGGCTCTAAAATACGTTATTACATCTTCATTATTATGCAAGTCTAAGACTATTTAGCCTAGGTGTTTAGAGTACTCTGTTTATGAGACCATGGTCTTGGGTTGGATGCCCATGTATGCTCCTAAGGGTCTTTTCTGCTCCTGTCTACGGAACATTAGAAACACATGTCTACTAATGCAAGCCTACAAGGTGTTTTAAGATAAGAATATAACCAACAGTGAAAATGCATCCAACAAAATCTTGGGCCGTATTTCTTACTGGTTCATAAATAGTGTCAAAATCATGTAGTAGGTGTTTTTCCTAACAGATCCTACATGTAAGTTGAAAAACAATAGCAACTTACCTCAGTACATACATTTCTGTATAAAATTTCAGTGTGACAAACACATATTTGTGAGAAATAAAATTCAAATAAAGCATTATAGAACTCAGGCTTTATTGGATGCTGTGAGCACTGCCCAAGTGCCTCTTTAGGACTGAGGCACTAATCATTATCCAACTGTCAGAAGTGTTGTCTATTGATAGCTCACAGCCAAGTCCCTTCTCAGGAATTACCCTCTGCCAAAGTAAGCTGCCTTGCTTATAATTATCCTCACCTCCAGGAGCAAACCTCATGAATGGTTGGTGCTAATGTACAAAGCTTCTAGACCCTTGTCTCAATTTGGGACATTTATGAAAAAACTAGCCCAGCTTCAGACCTTTCCAAGGGATCAGGTGAGGGAGGCTTCTGTTGCTGCTGTGTTGCAGTTCAACTTCTCCTTCTGAGTGTCCTACTCCCCTCACTCCATTACAGATGTTGTTCCTGAAAACATTCCCTATCAATGACCTGCATGTGAATCTCCACTTCAGAATTCATTATCAGAAGAACCTAACAACTACTGAAAATTGGAGCAGTCCTGGAAAGCAGATGTTAAAGAGGGTTTTGAATCTACATCACTTCCCCATTACTGGCAATGAAAATGTCATCACTGGAATAGATGGCATAATGATAGTTCTTGGCATCGATAGTAGCATTGAAGCTATTAACATTTTTTTCCTATCGGTAAACTAGGATGGCTTATTTAACCATAGCTGAGTAACTACCAGCAACAGAGCAATGCTGAGCCCCTAGGATGGTACCACTTTTTTTTTTTTTTTAATTTTTTTTTTTAACGTTTTATTTATTTTTGAGACAGAGAGAGACAGAGCATGAATGGGGCAGGGGCAGAGAGAGAGGGAGACACAGAATTGGAAGCAGGCTCCAAGCTCCGAGCCATCAGCCCAGAGCCCGACGCGGGGCTCGAACTCACGGACCGCGAGATCGTGACCTGAGCTGAAGTCAGACGCTTAACTGACTGAGCCACCCAGGTGCCCCAGGATGGTACCACTTTTTGAGGAGACCAATAGCCAGTCTGTAACAGATGCTTACATTAGATCCCATCTACTGTAAAAGTGGGAGTGATTCATCTGGGCAGAAATTGAGACATTCTGAGTACGGGCTGTCTTTCCTCCTTACAGGCTTTGAAAGAACTGAGGGCTTAGACAATGTCTGATTCATTAACACAAAATACCATAAAACCCTGCATTTGTACAAAGGACTCACTTCATAGTTAAAGAAGGGGAGAATTCAACACATGTCTATGGGATCTATTGGTCCCATGGAACCTAGAAGCTTTCAGTCTGACAAAACCAGGTGACTTTTGATTGTGCAGATGAAGTGTTAACTTGGAGATGATACTCTGTAAAGCTAGGTGTCTGGCTCGAGGATAGAGTGAGTGACTTACACGAATGACTATTACATGGTGCCGGGTCTCTGATAGGTAGAATACATGGGTCTGGGGGTGGAGCAATGAAAGCAAGAGAAGCACTGCTTAGCACCACTTCCAGTGATGAATTTGGGGAATCTCATTCCTGTCCCCACAAATTAGCCTCTATGGATTTAGAAGTCCTGAATTGTAATGCTTCCATTAGGGTGGAAGAGTAAAGCAAGAGTGCCATTTAATTTAAGTTATGCTGCCATCCAGTCACTTGAGACTCTTTCATCCAAGAGACCATAGTCAAAAAAATGAGTCATCCTCCTGGAAAGAGTAATGGACCTTGACTGTCAGTGGGACCAGGGATCAATATGTTTGGCATCCAGGTGACACAGTGGGGCATCTCTTGCTAACCCTCCGCTTTTGATGGCAACGCAACAGAGGAGTAGTCACAGCTTGACAAGCTTGGAGAACAGTTACTCATACCCCTTAGGGTTGAGGGTCTGAATTACCCCAGTAGGTAAACTGCCTAAACAGGTAGTTGAAGGTCCACAGAATACAGATAGAATGGATGGTACGGTATGGAAACAATGTGCATTAATTGTTGTCCCAGGACCAACTGCAGCACTGGGCACAGTTTTTCCACTAATCTTGTAAGCCCACCTTGGGAAGGTAACCAACTACTAACCTCAAGGGGCTGTTTCCTTGTGGACCACAAGGTAGGAACTGAAGAGAATCCTTCAGTGTGCCACTCAGATCTCCCCTTTAGCATTAAGCACTTTTCCTTCCAGTGCTGATTCCCTCTCAAGGAATTGTCCCCAGCCAAAGGAATTTGCCTCACTCAAGGTCCTGTCTTGCTTCTGCAGGCAGCCTATAACCGATGACAGGTCCATGGGGAAATACAAAGGCCTGCCTACCATTCCCCCAGTTTGGGACATATGTGAAAGATCATCATGACTTTAGAGAGTTCCGTAACACCAAATGACCCCTGTGTGGCAACTGCACTGCAGTTCCTATTTTTCATCTGCCCAATTCTGTTTTTGTTCTTAAGAACATACTGTAATAAATGTGCTGTATGTAAATCTCTGTCTCAGAGTTAGCATCCCAAGAAAGCTGACCTATATGTGGAAATCATTACAGGCCATACCAAAGAGAAAGCTCACTGAATTTCTTCAGCAACAAAAAGTGAGATTTCATAAATCACTTTGATGAAAATACCATAAACATGAAGAAATTCTAATAGTACCATAAGAAATAAGAAAGAACAGGGCTCAATTACATGTGAAAATTTATACGCGAGGATCAATATCTGAAACATGCTATTATTGTACAGATACATTACAGATTAAAAAACACAAATAGGTTATAATTATTTTAAGTCCAAATGTCCAATAATATATTAATAATGTCTATGCCACAACCTCAATAAAGCTGCCCCTAGAGTGTACTACACACAGAGTATTCCTAAATAATATATTCTTGCATTCACTTCTGACTTCTTCAGCTAGAACTTCCTTTCCATTTAGATTGTTTTTCTCTTTTCCTGTTCTTTTACTACAAAATCGTATGCCTTCCCCATATTATTAAGGGGAGTAGTGCTATCCTGGACTTTACAAATTAGTTAGTATTTTAAATATTTAAATGGGACTAGCCTTTTTATTTTTCAAGAGAATGGTATGGAAATCCAGAACTAATTAAAGAAATCACTACATTTCTTTTTTATTCTAAATCTATTCTCTTTATTAGTGCATCCACATACATATTCTACGTATTATTTCCTAAGCTCTTCAACATTTTTCTGCCACGTTATATTTGTATGAATATAACATGGGATAATTTAATTGATATTTAAAAAACAATAATAGCTCTCATTCATTACCAGTTCAATATGTATTAGATACACTCAAATAACTTTTCATGACTGCCTCATTCAATCCTCAAACAATCTTATCAAGTGGGTACCATTATTATTCCCATTAAAAACTGAGTGAACAGTCCCAAAAGTAGAGTGTCTGCTGTAAGTTCTTCTATTCAACATTAGGAGAATGTAAAATTAAAAAATTGGGAAGGAAGAAAATAAACTTTCCTTATTCATAGATGATGTGATTATTTACAAGATAATTGACAAATTATTAGAACTAATTAAGAGTTCAGCAATGTAGGATGATCAATATATAAAACCAGTTATGTTCCTATACACAAAGAAAAATAGCAAGAAAGTATCATTTTAAAAACTATTGGCTCTGGAATTCTAGCTTACACTTGAGAGGCAGTTTTTTATTCTCCAAAACTTCTTTAGAAACCAAACATGTCAACCAATGAGGAAAGAAAATACACAGCATCTTCAACAACATTTGTTAACAAGAGATCAGCATTATAAACACCAGCATATGGTAGCCAAATCACTAAGAGACTTGAGCAATGGAAATTACAGGAAATGAAAAGGAATTTCTGATGAGTCCCACGAGCCACAGAATTTCTATATAATAAGTAAATCTCACTTCTAGAAGGCAAGGACCTCATGTTGAACAGAATTGTGGGCATCAGATTCTTGAAAGCTCAACAAAAGTTGAGGAGTCGTGTGTGAGTACAAAAAATGAATGGCTAAGTCCACTAAGTGAGGAGAGGGGAGCAGATAGGAAAGGTAAACACAGCTGTGGTCATATATGCCCTCTAGGTAGGATTACTTGACACAAAAGCAAATACTGTATGGGACATAGTCACACTAAAAAAAAAAAATCTGCTGTTTATTGGAAAATCAAATTTTACCAGGCATCTACATTTTATCTGGCAACTCCACCTCTAGGATCTCAGAAATATCGAGAGGTATAGAACCCTACTCTGAAGAAACATTACTGAAAGTTAAACAAAAATGACCAGAATAAGCATTGGGGGTAAGAGAGGTATAAGCACTAAGAGAGATGTAAGCACTAGAGGCAATGGGACCAGAGACAGCAGATCTCAGAAAGACCTTTAACTGCAAAACATACTATTTAAAGAGGGGAGCAGTGTTTTGAGATGAAGACTTAAGGAGAAAGCCTACTGAATTAGGCTTACCTCTGAAAGACAGAGGCATTGCTCTACAGAAAGACCATAATTTGAGTCATTCATAATAACATGGGAGGAGGAACCCCTGGAGTAGTGAAGCCGTGAAAACTATGTTGATCCATCTCTGCATTCTCCACAGTTACATCCTTCTAAAAGACCTGGAAATTCTTTTTTTTTTAAAATGAAGTGGGGAAAAAGATGAAAACAGAGTCACCACACACACACACACACACACACACACACACGCACACACAAATGTGACCCCAAAAGATAAAAATTAAATTCTAATATTTCAAAATGAGCCAAAATAAATTAAGAAAGCAGACCACTGTAAAAGACAAAGAAAAAGAACTAGAAAAGCTCAGAAATTCAATGGTTAGATAATGGGAAGATTAAAATAAGAACTGACACTTCTCAAGAAAGATTTAGAAGAAAACAATCTTTAGAAATAATGATAGAATTAAAAGGAGTATAACTAAAGAAAAAGAGACTATAAGGTTAATCAATGGCATATAGAAAAGTGTAAAGGATAAAATAGAAATATGGGAAAAGGTAAAAAGGATTCAAGCAAATATATATGCACAAACACAGAAAACAGGAATCACTAAAGAATGAAATCAAAGTAGGAAACATATTTAAACATTTAAATTCTTAATTCATTAAAACTTTCTTGAAATTAAAAAGAACTCGATTCCACATATTGAAAACCAGAGTCAACTTGAAACATAAAGGAGATATATGTTAGGAAAAGTATTGCTTTTCTTTTTTTCCAATATATGAAATTTATTGTCAAATTGGTTTCCATACAACACCCAGTGCTCATCCCAAAAGGTGCCCTCCTCAATACCCATCCCCCCACCCTCCCCTCCCTCCCACCCCCCATCAACCCTCAGTTTGTTCTCAGTTTTTAACAGTCTCTTATGCTTTGGCTCTCTCCCACTCTAACCTCTTTTTTTTTTTTTTTCTTCCCCTCCCCCATGGGTTTCTGTTAAGTTTCTCAGGATCCACATAAGTAAAGTATTGCTTTTTTTAAACTGAGGTATAATTCATGTACAATAAAATATATAAATTTTAAGGGTGCCCTTGTATTAGTTTTGACCATTGTATAAACCTAAGTAAGCAGCTCCCCCCAAAAAATATACAACATTTCTAGCACGCTAATAATCTCTGAACAGTAACTACTGCTTTGATTTTATCAATATAGCTTCATTCTTCCTTTTCTACACTGCTTGGCTTTTTTTTTTTTTTTTTTTAACTTCTCACAGTGTTTCTGAGATTAATCAATATTAGTCTTATGCCAGCAGCTTGTTCTTTTTTATTGCATTATATTTTACGAATACATCCAATGTGTTTACTAATTCATCTGTTGATATAAATTCTTTTTTTTGTGCTTTTTCAGCTATTATGAATAAAGCTGCTATTAACATTCATGTGCAAGACTTTTTGTGGATTTAAATTTTCAATTTCTCCTGGATAAACACTTAGGAGTGGGATTGCTTGGTCATAAAATACGTCATTAAAACAAAACAAAACAAAAAAACAAAACAAAACAAAACACCCTGCCAAATTGTATTTCACAGTATTTGGGCCACGTTACATTCTCATCAGTGATGCAGGAGAATTCTGGTTCCTCCTTATTCTCTCCAACAATTGATATTGTCACTCTTAAATTTTAGCTTGTTAGTTTGTAAAGAAGACTCCCAGAGAGTTTTAATTTGAATTTCCCTAAAGTTGAACTTTTTGTTTTGTTTTAGTGTGCTTGTTGGTCAGAGAGTCTCAAAAAAAGCCGGTTCTTGAAAAGATAAATAAAATTGATTCCAAGACTAACAGAGAGGAGGAGGGGCAGTGGAACAAAGAAAAGACAAAGTACCAACATCAAAAAAAAACAGGGACTTCATTTCTGATACTCAGAAATCTGCAGACGTCAAAAAGAGACCAATTCCTTAAAAGGGATAAACTAACTCAACCAATGTTAAATACTTTGAATAGTCCTATCACTATTAAAGAAATTATACTCACAATTTAAAAACTTGCAAAAGGAAATTTTCAGGCCCAGATGACTACATTGGAAAATTCTTCTAAACATTTAAAGAAGATTGAACTTTTATTCTACAAAATCTTCACAGAAAACACAAGAGATGAGAACACTTTCTAATTCATATTATGAATCTAGTATTATCCTGATAACTAAACCAGACAACAGTAAAACAAACAAAAAACAACAAAAAGAAAAATTATATACAAGTATCTCTCATTAATACAGTTGTAAAAAAAGATGAACTATTAGCCCATGAAATACATTTAATATATACATATGTAATGGTGACATATTAATAAAGCATAAAAGCATACATCTCAGCAGTATATAAATATGTGTATAATAGAAACATATATAAATATATATTTAGCAGTATACAAGTATAATATAGAAATATAATATAGAAAATAATAAACTATCCAATATATAAATATAATATTTAAATATATAAAAACATATAAAAATAGAAATTCAGCAATATAAATATAACAATAAATTAACCAAGTCGTATTTATTCAAGGAATGTAGGGCCTAATCAATATTTGAAAACTGATCAGCATAATCCATTATACTAATAGGTTAAATAAGAAAGTAATTTCATAATTATATTGATAGAGAAAAGTTTCTGACAAAATTCAACGCTAATTTATGCTTTTAAAATCTTGGAAAAATAACAAAGGATGTGAACTTCCTCAATGTGTTAAGACATCTAAAAAGACCTACAACTAAAATTATACTTAATGGTGGAAGACTGAATGCTTTCTCCCTAAAATTGGGAATATGGCAAGGATATTTGCTTCCACTGTTTTTATTAAACATAGTACTGGGAGTTCTAACCAGCACAATAATATAAGACAAATAAAGAAAAGGCACATAGGTCAGAAAGGAATGAAAACAACTGTCCTTAATTGTAGACAATGTAATTGTCTATGTGGCACTGACAAGGAATCTATAAATATCCTTCTACAACTAGCAAGTGAGTTAAGGTAGGTCACAGATTACAAGATCAACATATTATATTTCTATATACCAGAAATAAACACAGAATCTAAAAATATAACGCCACTTACAATCACTCCAAAGAACCAAAATACTTAGGTGTAAATCTAGAAAAAAAAACACGTGCAGAATTCATATGATGAAAATTACAAAATGCTGATGAAAAAAATATATAATGATCTAAGTAAATGGAGAGACATACCATGTTCATGGATTGGAAGACTCAGAATAGTATATATATTGACATATATTGTCAATTATCTCCAAATTCAAATACAAATTTAAAACCACTACTGTTCAAATCCTAGCAAGATTCTTTTTTTAGATATTATCCTAAAATTGATATGAAAAGGTAAAGTTATTAAAGTATCTACATCAACCTTGAGACACAAGAATAAAGTGAGAGGAATGACTATACCAATATGCAGCTATAGTAATCAAGACATTGTAGTCTTGGCACGTAGACACATAGATCAATGGATCATAATAATGAACTGAGAAATAACCCCACACTAATATTTCCCCCCCTACACACACATACTAATATTTAATTGGGGAAGGAGGGTCTTTTCAAAAAATGTTACAGGAGCAATTTAATATCCATAGGCAAAAAAATGGCACTTGACCTAAACCTATGCAAGAATAAATTCAAAATGGATCACAAATTCCCATAATTTTTTAGAAGATAGTATAGGAGAAAATCTTTGTGAACAAGGAGTTAAAAAAGTTTTCTTAGAGGACAGCAAAAGCATAAAAAAGTGGGTAAATTGGACTTTGTCAGAATTAGATATTTTGTCCTGTAAAAAACCCTGTCAAAAGGATGAAAAGACATGTTGCAGAGAGAGAGAAAGTATTGGCAAGCCACATATCTGGCAAAAAATTCATATATAGAAAATATAAACAACTCTCAAAATGCACCATTAAAAAATAAACAACTGGGGCATCAAGCTGACTCAGTTAGTAGAACATGTGACACTTGATTTTGGGATTGGGAGTCCAGCCCCACATTGGGTGTAGAGATTGTTTAAAAATAAAACATTTAAAAAACAAAACAAAACAAACAAAAACTAACAATATATTGAGAAAATGGGCAAAATATGTGAAGAAATATTTTACCAAAGAAAATATACAGATGACAAACAAGCACATGGAAAAGATTTCCAACTTTACCAGACATTAGGGAAATGCAAATTAAAAAGATGATGAACTATTACTAGATACCTATTAGAAAAGTTAAAATTAAAAGGTTGCCTGGGTGGCTCAGTCGGTTAAGTGTCCAACTTCAGCTCAGGTCCTAATCTCGCGGTTCATGGGTTCGAGCCTTGCATCGGGCTGTGTGCTGACAGCTCAGTCTGGAGCCTGCTTCAGATTCTGTGTCTCCCTCTCTCTCTGCCCTTCCCCAGCTAGAACTCTGTCTCTCTCTCTCTCTCTCAAAAATAAATAAACCTTTAAAAAAATTAAAAAAAAAGAAAAGTTAAAATTAAAAACAAAAATCATGGCCACACAGAATGTTGGTGAGGATGTGAAAAAGGTGGTTCTCTCATACAATGCTGGTGGGGATGTAAAATTGTATAGCCACTATGGGAAATACTTAGGCAATTCTTTTTTTTTTTTTTTTGAGATGGAGAAAGAGCACAAGTGAGGGAGGGCCAGAGAGAGGGAGACACAGAATCTGAAGGAGGCCCCAGACTCTGAGCTGTCAGTACAGAGCCTGACGTGGACTTGACTTCACAAACTGTGTGATCATGACCTGAGCCAAAGTCTCGCATTACTGACTGAGCCACCCAGGTGCCCCGACTTAGGCAATTTCTTTAAAAATACTACAAAAACAAACAAAAAATGACTTACTGTATAATACAGTGATTACACTGATGGGCATTCACCTCAGAAATAAGAATTATGTTCACACAAAATCCTGTATATGATTGTTCACAGCAATTTTATTTGTAACAGCCTGAGAGTGGAACCAACCTCATTACAATCGGTGAATGGTTAAATAATGGGTACATACATACCATGGAATACTACTTTGCAATGCAAAGGAATAGATTATTAATACACACAACTACTTGGATGGATCTCAAAGGCATTATGCTGAAGGGAAAAAATCGACATCAAAAGGTAATGTATTTTATGACTCTATTTAGGTAATATTCTAGAAATGTCACAATTATAGAGATGAAGAACAAATTAGTCATTGCCAAAGGTTAAGGGATGGTGGAGAGGAGCAGGTAGATATGATCATAAGTGGTAGCACTAGGAGACTTTCATGGTAACGGTTCTACATCTTGATTATAGTGGTGGTTACACAGATTCCCACATGTGGTAAAATGGCATAAATGTATAAATATTGTGCCAATGTCAATTCCTTGTTTTTGATGTTGTATTATAGTTTTGTAGGCTACAACCATTAAGGAAAACTAGGTAAAGGGTGGAGGGAATGCCTGGACTACCTTTCCAACTTCCTGAAGTCTATAATTATTTTAAAATACAAAGGTAAAATCTATTTTATTATGTGTTTTAGTCAGTCTTTGATGCTTACTAATTAAAACTGGATTTATTTTTTAAACGAGCACACTCAAGTGCAATGTTTTATAAATTTCTTTTTAAATAAATGTTTATATCTTATTAAGAAAAGATACAAGTTTATTCCGGTAAACTTGATTTACAAAGATTTTTTTTTTTTTTTTAGTGCAGTATGGCTTTTTGCAAATGTAAGATACTTATCTCTTGGTTGGAATCATTGATATATAGCTCCATATGGAAAAACCATTTTATAATAAGATGGCTTGGATTACTATAGACCTTTACTTACTAAAAACTATAGAATTCCTATGATACATAAATAAATATTAAAGTCAGCATTTAAAAGCAAAATGTACTGCATGCCTATAAATTTTGTTTGTCTCCATTTCAAATAATATTTGTTAAAATGTTACATCCATGTAGATAATGATCAGAATTGGCTTATAAGACCTTAGCCTCGCATTTTCTGAAATCATGCTAACAGAAGTCCCATGACCTACATGCTTGTGAGTGAATCGTTTAGCAACCCATAGGCCAGGTTGTCCTTTAGACAGTGAAGACAATTATGACAAGCTTTGTAAACATATGTAATATCCACCAAAGCACTGGGATCTTGCAGAAATGTATCACTACATAAAATTAAGATATTATACTTAACAAAAGTTTCCTTCCATTAACTACTTATCTTGTAAATGGAATACTTTATCTTTTAACAAAACTCTTCTAAGTGTACCTATCTATCCACATGTTTGTGAGAGTAGCAAGGAAGCCTTATGAGTTTCTCAGGAAAGGAGTAAAAGGATCATGGAAAATTTAAAGTAATCAATGAATGGAGAGATAGATACGTAATATGATGAAAATGTAATAAAGGGAAGGCAAGATTGACGGGGTTTGGATGATCTCAGTGAAAATCTCTACTTCAACCATTTTCTAATTCATGTCCTGCCCAGGAAATACAGAATGTTAGGTACTCTGGCAAATGTTAACTTTGATACAAAACCCCACACATAGCCTGTTCTCATTGGCTCACAGTCAACATGAGGTGTGGAAACACCAACTAGGTATAGATTATTTAGGAATTAATGTAATTACTTAAATCAGTGAGATAGAACTTAGCTTAGGTGGCAGAGGGAACACATAGCTGGGCCCTAACTGCACCTTGCTTTGGGGGAGAAGACTCACTCACGTTGCTTCAAAAATCAGTGAGCCAACAAATCTCTATTTCCTAGGTAAAGCTGCCTTTAATGTCCTCATTTGTCATCCTCTGCACTAAAGCAGCTATGGTTTATAAAAGAAACTATTAGCTGTTTGAGAACCCATAAGCACCCTAAAAGTTTTCAGAGTTCCATCAAGTTCACCACTTCAAACAATGGATAAAGCAGTCACTGTACCTTAGGGAATATTCATTGAATATCATGGATGAAATGTTTTAAATCAAAATGGTCAACTATTTTTGCTACAGTCTCACCATTCTGGCTAAATATTTATTCTCATAACAAACATTTATTGAGCTCATAAATTGGGCTGGGAGCTGCAGATCCAGCTATAAATAATAGGTAGTTTGCTCTCAAAGATCTCAGTCTACTGGGGGAGATGGTCAAGGAAATGAATGATTTTCATATGTGGAAACATGTTATAGGAAATAAAGGGAGTAGCTCACTCAGTTTAGGATGAATCTTATCCTTGGGAGCTCATAGAAGATTGCAGAATGTAATCACTCAACTGCTTTTTGTCTCTTATTTTAAAGGCCTTTCACAGATGAAACACATATAAAAAATCCCCTTATTTGAGTTGGGCTTTTGGTTTTGCAGAATTGGACTGCAATTACAAGGATGTAGTTCTTGCAACAATAGAGATGAATGCCATTTTGGATACAAATTTAAATAAAAAACCTGATAGGGCAAGAGGCAACTAAATATGAGAGCAAACAGCTGACACTTTAAATAAAATGGGAATATATCCAAATGTCAAGACAGTATTGATGATTTTAGCAATTAAAGGAGCAGTAGGCTTCCACACATTTCACAAAAGAGCAAGTTCAGCTTTGCCTCAATTAACCCAAATTTCAATTCAAGGGCAGAAGGATCATGAGCCAAATGGATCCTCCACAAATCCCACAATGAAAGTGTAACATATTAAATCTGGGCATCTTTCAACATCTTTTTAAGCCCATTTATTAAACTGGCTTTTTTTATGGCTGATAACTTCTCTACCTGATGATCTGTTACTAAAAACTTAAAGTTGAATGTAAAAAAATATAGAGTTAGCAACCCAGAAAAAACAAAGATATAAAGATTTGACTCTGATTTTTTAAAATAACAAAGGACAGAATGAAAATGAATTTGTTCTGCCCTTGTACCCAATGCATAATAAGGGATTGAAAGGACAAACTCAATGAAGTTAAAGGGCAAGATATTTGAAATGAATGGACATATTTATTTGCCCAGCATGTATAATAACATTTTAGCACCCACAGTTACTAGAGGTCATGGAAAACAAATAAAAATACCTGGGAGCACAAGGAACAGAATAATTTTCAATGTAATGAAAACATTTGTAGCAAAGATAATGACATAGTTAATTATATTGCCATACTTTGGGGGGCATTAAATAAATCATCTAACAAAAGTCACCCTATCAGATGAAAAGTACAGCATAGGGAATATGGTTAATAATATTGTAATAACATTATATGGTAACAGATGGTGACTATACTTATGGTGAGCACTGAGTAATGTATAGAGTTGTCGAATCACTACGTTATACACCTGAAACTCATGTAAGATTGTATGTCAACTATACTTCAATTTAAAAAAAAAAATCACCCCAACAACAATAAAATGCAATGAGGTTTCTCTATGTGTTTGAAGTCTTCAGAATTTTCTATTCCTGAGTGAAGAAGTAACTAGGCTTTACTGATTTGTTAGCTAGTGAAATATGCTCCTGCATTTTGGAGGGCAAAGCTGTATGGAATCAGTATCTGAATACCAAAATAGCACATGCTGAAATATTGTCTATGAATGGAAATGGAAGGAGGCTTGAAGTTAAATCTTGATTTAAATGGGTGAAAGGGGTCTAAAGGTATAAATTTCCAGTGATAAATAAGTCATGGGGATATAATGCACAGCACGTTGACTACCATTAATAATACTGTTTTGCATGTTTGGGAAAAAAAGTTATAACTATGTATGGTGATGGATATTAACTAGACTTATTGTGATCATTTAAATATATATATATATCGAATATATATATATCTCGAATATCTCGAATATATATATACATATATATATATATATCAAATCATTATGCTTATACCTGAAACTAAATACTGTAATTTTATATGTTAATCATAACTAATTTAAATAAACAGATAAATGTGTGCACTTCTATGTATTATTTTTATAATTTTCATGATTCACATAAATTTTCTGGGCTATAGTTTTCCTATTTGTAAAATGGGTTTACTCAGGCTTATCACTTCCTTCTGGGAACTGGATGGACAGACTACAGTTTTATCTTTGTCTGCTTATTCAGTTAGACATACAGTTTCAAATAGAAACCGTAGCCCAGAAATGGCCTGGATAACCTACCGTTGCTTATAGTAAATAAGGAAGGCACCTTGAACCACAATTCTGTCTTAAATATGTATAATCATAGTAAGTAGAATGACCTCTAAGGAGGGAGATTTTCATTAATGCCTCTTGGTTCAATGTAAACCACAGTGAGTTTTTTTTTTTTTAATGTTTATTTATTTATTTTTGAGGGGGAAAGAGAGAGCAAAAGAGCAGGGAACGGGCTGAGAGAGAATCCCAAGTAGGCTCCATACTGTCAGCCCAGAGCCTGATACAGGGCTCCATCTCATGAGATGTGAGATCATGACCCAAGTCATGAGTTGGATGCTTAACTGACTGATTAATGCAGGTGTCCCAGCTCAGTAAATTTTACATTCTCTCTTTTTGGGGGTCTGAGAACAAGGGGTGATAATCTGCCCTTCATTTTAGAGTCAGGTTTGATCATACAGAGGTAAACTACTTGCTCCCCTGACTGGTTGCACCCTATGTTTCTATATTTAATATTATGTTCTTCAAGTCTCAGTATAACTTTCTTATCTGGTCCATATTTCTCTGTACTGGATATTCAGATTCTCAGTTAAGTGAAGAGTTGTTTTTTTTTTTTTTATGTTTATTTTTGAGGGTGGGGAGAGAGCAGGGAGAAGGGGGACAGAGGATCCAAAGGGGACAGAGGATCCAAAGCAGGCTTTGTGCTGACAGCAGAGAGCCCGATGTAGGGCTCAAACTCATGAACAGTGAGATAAGGACCAGAGGTGAGGTCAGATGCTTAACCAACTGAGCCTCCCAGGTGCCCCAACCTGAAAATTTTTAAGTCAAAGAAAACTAATTTCAAGTAAAGAAAATAAATATAGGGTCATCTGGGTGGGTTAGTAGGTTAAGTGTCTGACTCTTGATTTCAGCTCAGGTCATGATCTCACCTTCCTTAGATGGAGCCCCATATGGGGCTCTGCACGGGCAGTGTGGAGCCTGCTTGAGATACTCTCTTCTTCTCCCTCTGCCCCTCTACTGCTCAAAAGTGCACATACTCTCTCTCAAAATAAATAAACCTAAGAAAGAAAGAAAATAAATGTAAAGAGGACAGGGAATTTTTGAAAGATCAGTGAGAGACAAGGATGAATAATAATGCTAAGATAGGGGTACTTAGGTAGCTCAGTCATTTAAGTGACAGACTCTTGATTTCAACTCAGGTCACAATCTCATGGTTTGTGAGATTGAGCCCTGTGTTGGGCTTACACTAACAGTGTGAAGCCTGCTTGGGATTCTCTCTCTGCTCCTCCCCCATTGTCATAAATAAACATTAAAAAAATAATGCTAAGATATTATCTGAATGTAAAAAACATCCAAAAGTCTATCAAAAGGCCATCCCTACCTTAAGAATTACCAAAAATATTTTATTGGTAGATGAGGAGAATGTTGGTAAAATGAAAATCCATAATTTGCTTCACTCTTTCCAAAGATGATTCAGAGTAAATGTCAGCCACAGACATGAAACTCAAGAAACAAGATAAAGAATTATTTGAGTTGCTGAGGGAAAGCATGGCAAATCTGACAATTTTTTTTAATTGGGGGTGGGGGGGTCTATACCTATTATAAGAATAAAATCACAAGACATCAGAACTAAATTATACACATTTGTAATCTCTTTAGGTCCCGGATAACATTTTTGTACAAGAAGCAAAGCAGTATTGCTCACATTTACTATGCAATCTATGAAAAACTCCATAAACGCCAAAACTATTTCATGAGGCTTTAGCAGAGAAGATGGTATTGAAATTCTGAATAGAAATGATTTGTACTTAGCATTTCTCTGGCATTAGAGAAATGATTGGAATTTTTTCTTTTAATTAAAACTGTCAGCATGGAAGGATTTAAGGATGATCAGAACAAATCCAACCAGCAAACTTCATTAGCCAAAAAAGTTACAGGAAAAGTAAAAGGCACTATTTACTAGTGTTATAAGAAATGAGTCTACACATTAGGTATATTCAGTGGTGTTAAAAACATATCGAATCTAATTGTGATCAGAATGTTAAAAATTTTACAACTAAAATTCCACAAGTTATGAATAAGCTAGTACTTTGATAATCAAAATAACTGAAAGAATATTTTTGCCCTACTATTTCTCTGAGCATGAATAAATATGTATATTTCAGAGGCTTATAATGTAAAAAAAAATAGATGTTTTTCATCCCTCCTTTTTAGTTTTTGTTAAAATAGTATCTAATGAGATTATAAAGATTGATTTTTATTGTAACCTAAGTCAATTGCCCTGGTAAAAATCACTGTAAGTCCAAAGAGTTATGATCTCACAGACCATCACATGTGTTCAAAGCAAGAATAGGCTGTTTTATACAGCACTAGTCACTTCTCCTCTCTGATACCAATCATTTTTTTCTAATGCCAGAGAGAGAGAGAGAGAGAGAGAGAGAGAGAGAGAGAGAGCGTGAGCCTGAACAGGGGAGGAGCAGAGAGATAGGGAGACAGAATCAGAAGCAGGCTCCAGGCTCCAAGCTGTCAGCACAGAGACCGACATGGGGCTTGGACTCACAAACCACAAGAGCAAGACCTGAGCCGTAGTCGGATGCTTAACCAACTGACTGTGCCACCCAGGCGCCCCCAAATGCAGAGTTCTTTAGAAACACAATTCATAGAGGGCCTAAACCGGTCTTTCTGAATTTTTTTTTCAAACAAAGAGAAAATTCTTTCTTATGCTGTATGTTCAGGATAAAGCCTTCAGTCCGAAGACTAGCACACAGTTGAACCTCAAGAGGTATTTGATGTGTTGATATGAAAATCTGAATTAAAACTCCAGAAAAGACCGCAGTGCGTTGTTCTAAAAAGCTTTGCAAAAGTGCTTACTGGGGTTCAGGCTTCTCTTTTGTAGGCACCACCCCTGAAATCTACCATCTCAAGAGTCCAGCATAAATCTTAAATTTAGTTTTGATAGAGCCCCACTGCTAATAAGCCACAGGGGTTCTTTACCGTACATGGCCACCAACAGGAAAAAAAAAAAACAAAACAAAAAACAAAAAATGATACAGTACATTTAAAATATAATAGTGCTTTCCCAACCCACCTGAAACTTTCAATTCTGGAGGATACTTTGAGCTGAGCAAGTTAACTTTATTGCACTTTGTCTCTCTGATATCACATAGAAACTTCCAGAATACTACAATTACACTGGTGAGTTTTACCTGAAATTCCTAACCTCTCTTTTCCTTAACTTTGTCTCGTGATTTTTATAAAACTCATCAATATCTCACTTTTCCACTTTCATTTATTTTTATCATTTTCATCAATATCCTATCATAAAGTTACTTTTTTAACCTTATGACTTTCAGAGACTCTGTATATAAAATGTAACTATGAAAATTATCGTGTATGTTAATGAGACAGATGGTATTATATCATACAGTCTGCTTTATTTAAAATGATTACACCGAGTCTATCCATACATAAATCATCTCTTTCGGGATGCCCACCAGCTTGGTTGGCATAGCATGCAATTCTTGATCTCGGGGTTGTGAGTTCCAGCCCCACATTGGGTGTAGAGATTACTTAAAAATAAAATCTTACAAAAAATCATCTCTTTGTATATGTTGATGTTCATCAGATACACATCTAGTTATGAGAGTAAGATACTAAATGGCTATTTGATTATAATTCACTTTGTTAATCTTTCTTGATTCTGAGCCTCCTAGATGCAATATGCTAGGAAGAAAATTCATTCACCTTGTGATAAGAAATATGTAAAGTTGAGCCCATCAATTATCTGTGTTTCTAATAGCTATTTTTATTTCAACAGGAAAATAAACTTTGTTTTGAATAAGAAGAGATATAAAAGTTAATATTAATATATCTGCACACTTTTCCATTTCTCACTGGAATACAAAAAGGAATGGACATTGCTCTAAATGCATATTTTGGGAGGCAAAAGCAAGGACATCTAGCAAGATAGTGTCTTTTTCCACTGCATTCAGTGAACAAAGGACCAATGCAGTATAATTTATATTTGGAGATTCAACACTCTGGAACATTAATCCTCTGCCAATTCTATTCATATGCTAAGTCCTTACAATTGAAGTCATGTCTTCAATATGTTGAGTCTCTAGAAACTAGAAAAGATTTTAGGCTCTTAGCAACTTTTGATCCATGAATAATTTTACACATGTCAATTGCTTCCAAAATTGTAAGTTTCTTTAGTTTCATGAGGTTTTCTTTTTGTGCTGCTATCCTGAGAGAAATCACTTTTTTAATGCTTTCACTACCTTCTCTGACATTGTAACTATTTCTTTCTATAAATGGTATCTGCTCATTTGCTTTTCGTAATATCCTATTGGAAAAAATCCATAGCTTTAGCTCTGAATTCCTGTCACTTTGTAGCCATGTGCCTGGGAGCTGGGATGGTTTTATTGATTAGTTTACAAGTATGAGATGCCAGATGTTGATTCTGGATGCACTAGAGATTTTATGAATGTAGATTCATTGATCTAATCATCTATAAGAGAAAAGCAACTCTTCCCAACATAAAAATTATAGGGAATTTCATTAATAACAATATAGTGAAGATAATATATTATGCACAATAATACTTCTGGCCATATTAATCATATACTATATAAAGAATTTACATAATTGTTACATTAAATATTGCACATTAGAATGCTCATTTTACACTTAGAGAAACTGAGGCAAGGCCTCTTTATATAAGTTGAAATATTCAAATTATGTGCCAGGAATTTATGAGATATGATATTTAATTCATGTATATTCAAACATAAGCAATTTATTCAAATAAAATATTAGAATGGATTCATATAGTTTCTGTAATGGTTTCTGCAGTGGCACTCTCTGTAGGTGGAGGCACCCATGCCCAGCTGCTGGAATATTGACTGTTGAGGGCTCACAGCTGAGTTTTTCACTGGGCATTGCCCCTGGCCTCAGGGAACCACCTTACCAAAGGTTGCCTGTCTTTCTAGAAGACGAGATTCAACTACTGACTGGCTAATATAGGGATGGAAAAGCCCTAGTGTTTGCATGGCCTCAATCTGGCACAACTCTGAGGGGTTATGCCTGCTTTAGAGCTCCTTATAGGATGAGTGGAGACCTTATTTGCAGCTTCTGCCTCAACCCTACCCTGTCTCCCTCACTTCCCTGTAGATGTGCCCCCACACTCAGCACTTCCAAGTAGGTCCCATGCACCTCAGAATGTTTCCACACAGCGCAATGGAGGGAAACTTCTAAACCTTTTCACTTTGCAGAATTTCATAGGAGTAATAGTTGGTAGAAATTAGTTCAGAGAGCACCAAGCACAAAGTGCCAAACAAAAAGTCCTGAATGCTTTGTTCACTTTCCATTAACCATTTGTTTTGAGTTAAAAGGTAAGGCAAATCTGTGATTTTCTTTAATTTCTGCCTATGTAATGGATATTGAGGAAGGCTTTCCCAATAGTCTAGAATTGTCTAACACTGCTAGAAAACAAAGACACGGACAAAGTACTTCACATTCTTAAAAAAAGGGTGAAAACAATGGGTTTCTACACCCCCAGCAGCCACTCTGCCTCTGCTCCCTCAACCTTTCACCTCAGCCCCCTCCAATTCCATTTCTATTTAAGCAGAAACTGGATAGGCTGCAGACCAAAACCTGGATGTAGTTAGGGACTGACATAACTTTTCCCAAACTTTCACTGCACCCAAAATTACCCCTTGTAGAGATCTGAAACAATCCTAAAGAAGAGAGCACGGCATCACATTCAATAGGATATTTTGGTACCAGACTTGCCAACAGGTGCTGAGTTCCTTGGAGTTGGTGGGAAGGGATGGGAGAGGTTAAAAGAGATTGAGCTAGAGTGAATTTTCTGCATTGAAGATGGATTTTGCCACGATCGGGCTACTGAAGAATCCTTCAAGGAAATGATGCAAACTCCATCAAAGTGCCAGCATCAGGGCACAGGCCATTCAGAGGGTATAATTAGAGAAATTTCAATAATCAAAATGGAACTTTAACATGATCAATTAAGAGATATTTACCTCTTTTTCTTTATCTCCCCTCTGGTCACCAAGACACTGGAGAGGAAAGAATACTGGGAGGAGAGAGAGCATAGAAGTACAAAGAAACCATGGAAAAACAGTCATGGCCTCTTTCCATGCAGGTACTTGAAGCAGGGAAGGAAGCTGATGGGGAAGATAAGAGATAAATTGGATAAGTGACTGGTGTTGTCAATTGAACTGAACAGGAACATTAAGATCTGAAACAGTTTAGGAATCTATGAGATCTGCCATAGATGTTTTTGAAGGAATAGGAAATAGGAATCAGTGTAGTCAAAGGTAAAGACTGGGGAAAACTGTATGTTTCCACCCTCTGGGTTCAGATTGTTCAAGACCTGGTTACATTTCATCCTGGCAAATAGTAGAGAAATATTAGCCAAATTTATGGAAAGAAATGATTAAATTAAAACATTTACTCTCCTACTTGACAAGACACACTCACTGAAGGACAAATTTTCTGTTTACTAAAGAATTTTCAGCTATGCATCTCTATTTTTATTTAAAACAATTCATACTCCTACATGAAATGAAGCATAATTATAACATCGAATGAAAAAGAGAAATCTGCAAAGAAATGACCCCATTTATATAAATAAAATACGTTTGTATATGTTTTCTATATCTCTCCAAAGTTTAAAACTAGAAGTTAACAGTGGGTAACAGTGGTTAGCAGGATTACTTGGAAGTGAAGGTAGTGAATTTTTGCTTTATTTCTATTATTTGTATTTTTTAAGTAATATACACAACTTTTGAAAGTAAACAATATGTATGTGTTTTTAAATTTTTTTTAATGTTTATTTATATTTGAGACAGAGAGAGACAGAGCATGAGGAGGGAAGGGGCAGAGAGAGAGGGATGTATGTGTTTTTAGACAGCAAAATAAAATCAAAGGAAGAGATTTATCAAACAGGTCTCTTTTCTGTACGCAGGTCTCTTCAGACATTAGTGAACGTGTCATGACTTTATAATTACTAGTGGTACCAACTAAGAATGGGCTCTATTTGGGGTGCCTGGATGGCTCAGTTGGTTAAGTGCCCGACTTCAGCTCAGGTCATGATTTCATGGTTTGTGGGTTTCAGCCCCGCATCGGGCTCTGTTGCTGACAGCTCAGATCCTGGAGCCTCCTTCGGATTCTGTCTCCCTCTCTCTCTGACCTTCCCCTGCTCATGTTCTCTGTCTCTCAAAAAATAAATAAATAAACATTACGAAAAAAAAAAAAAAAGAATGGGCTCTATTGAGCATTTAAATAAATATCCAATAATAACATGCCTCCCACTTGATAATTCCATACTGGCCCATGGTCCTTCTTATTTGCTTCTTGCTTCCTGCTTATATTCAATTTCACATAAGTTAATATAGAAATATGGTCTTTGGAAACTGGCTAATGTGTGATTCCCTATTTTTAAAGCATGAAAAACAAATCTAGGATTTTAAAACATGAAAAACAAATCTAGGCTGTGGATATATATACAATTCCAGGGAAGCCCAAAAGTATATCCACATTGGAAGTACGTGAGCAAAGTGACAACAGCATGGTTGCATAAGTGGGGAATCTTTTGGCTAGGTCTTAAATCTGTCAAAATGGATTTCTAAAGGGCGTCTGTGGCATTTTTTACTCTGTATATTTTTCCAGCAGGATACAGTTATATCTGCCTGTGTTAATATGGAATCTTGTCCAACATTAGGGCTTCTCAGCATTCTTGGACTCTGCAGGGGTGTTATGCTATGCTATTGCTATATACTAATTAGTGGGAGTGGGTGATCACAATGGCAGAGTGGGCTCTCCTCCCCTCCCTCTACTTTCACTTGGGCATCTCCACATTTCTTGGCTCCATGTATTGAAACCTCTTTTAGTAAGTCAGTGAAAGGGGGGGATCTTTTACTTTTCAAGCTTTTATGGAAGGAAATTTGGAAGTCTCACTACCAAACAACTTTATTTTAGAAATGAGAAAACAAAATTTGTTTGTTTACTAATGAGTGACTCAGTCCCAAATACGTAGTGTAACAAACACGAAGACTAAAGCATTTCACTCTCAAGTCCGTGAGGTCCATCTTACCACACTAACTCCCTTTTGATGCTAACTTCATTGTTAGTGTCATTTCTGTCTTCCAAGGGCTATGATTTTTTTTTTTTTTTTTTTAATTTTTGGGACAGAGAGAGACAGAGCATGAATGGGGGAGGGGCAGAGAGAGAGGGAGACACAGAATCGGAAACAGGCTCCAGGCTCCGAGTCATCAGCCCAGAGCCTGACGCGGGGCTCGAACTCACAGACCGCGAGATCGTGACCTGGCTGAAGTCGGACGCTTAACTGACTGCGCCACCCAGGCGCCCCATCCAAGGGCTATGATTTTGAATATTTTTGGTCAAAAATATTTGAGAGATGTGTGCCTGAAGAATCTAGGAGTTAAGACCACAGTTATTTACTCACTAACTTCTCCGATTTCAGTAGAGATTTTGGTCATATTTGGTACAATAGTTAACTTTTAGCTTTTAGTCACTTTTCTAATGAATCTACCCATTCTTTGAGAATTATATGACTATGTTCCAATTGCACGGAGGCTTTTAATATTCTCTAAGAGGGAATATATTTTGTGGCCAATCCTAAAAAATTATAACTCAGATATATTCGGTGTTTTTGCAATTTGTAGATACAACAACAACAACAAAAAAGAATCTATAGCCCACATTCTGTTTGTTAAAACACCAAAAGTATTTCAAGTATTAACTTTCTAACCACAATTTCAGAAAGAGTATAAAATATTTGCCTTATGCAATTTAAAACTCTTATCACAAGTGATGTGTCAGCAATACCATTATAAACAGGGATGGCAATTCAAGGCATTTTCAACCCAGCTGCACAAATAATAAAATTAAAAATCACACACACACAAAATCATCTTACATAAGTGAAAGCACTAAATTAACTATGTAAATCACCTTCTATTTTCATGTTAACCCTAGTGGAACAGATATGTACCTTTCAGTGTATTTTCTTCATTTGACTTAGTGGTTTGATCTCATTTTAGTGTTTAATTGGTTACATGCTTCTGTAATAAACATACTGGGAATACTTTTTCCACCAAGCCCTATTTATCTGAAAGAATCTAAAGTTTCTATGAAGCATGAGTATTTACGTCTGACACATGTATTCAAATATGCTTAACTAAGTAGGCTGACCTCTTTCATTACTTTAAGATTGCAAGTCCCAAGAGTGACAATAAAGATGAGAAGAAGTACCGAAAGTAAAAGTCGAGAAGAGAGGAAGAAAAAAAAAAAAAAAAAAAAAAAGAGAGAAAGTCAGAAGGAAGGGTCATTATTTGATTAACATTCTAAGGTGAAATGTATGGGTCAAGAAAGACTGGTGTGTGTCATTAAAAGAGTCCAATAAAAATGCCAAAATTGATTGAATATTGTGTAGAATATTGTGATTGGGATGATTATGTAGGATCACCCTGTACAACTCCATCAATTCACAACTGAGACAACAAAGACCCTGAGGAGTGTTGTCTTGCCCAAGGTCATACAATCATTAAGTACCAGAGCTGGAAACTCCAAACTCCTGTTTTTAGTCTAAGGTTCTTGATTGAAAATCAAGACATATATAGGGGTTGTAAATAATATTTATGTATTTAAATAAGAATGCTAAAGTAAGCTGTCAGATATTAAAAATAAAAATAACATATGATCCAGTAATTCCACTACTGGGCATTTACCCAAAGAAAATGAAAACAAAAAGATGTTTACTACAGTATTATTTACAATAGCCAAGATGTGGAATCAACCCAAGTGTACATTAAGAGATGAATGGATAAAGAAAATGTGACGTGCCCATATATACACATACACGCACACATACACAATGGAATATTACTTAGCCATAAAAAGGATATAAATCTTACCATTTGTGACAACATGAATGCACCTAGCGGGTATTATGCTAAATGAAGTAAGTAAGACAGAAAAACAAATGCCATATGATTTCACTAATAGGTAGAATCTATAAAACAGAACAAATGGACCAAAAAAAAATAAGGCTCTTAAACTCAGAGAACAAATTGGTGACTGCCAGAGGGGAGGTAAGTGGGAGGACGGTTGAAACACATGAAGGGGTTAACAAGTACAAACTTCAACAAAAAAACAAAATAATAATAAAAGTACAATAAACTAGCATATTTTAATAAATAATTCCAAGATATAGTAGTTTATATTGCTTTACAAGAACATTTTCCTATGGATTATGGTAATAAAGAGTAAAAAATTCAATTGTAATTGTCAACTTTTATGTATATTAAAAGCTTTCCACTTCCATCAGTGATGACCACAAGATATGCATGGCTATTGATTGTAAGCTATTTGTACAGGATGGATTAATGGTTTCTTCTCCCGTAAATATAAATATTTCAACCTGAGCTCATCAAAACTTCAAACTGTTAAACAACCATTAACAACATCCAATCCCATTCACCCCGTACCGCTCTTCCCCAGAGTTTTCTTGAAATAGTACTTTGTGGAATAAGAAGTACACTGACAAACAATAACGTAAACATGAGCATATAAATTACTATAAAATATCCTGGTACAACTGGGCTTCTCAAGAATTATACTTTTATTTATTTTTTTTTTCTTTTCTTAGAGAGAGAGGGAGAGCATGTGCATGTACAAGTGGTGGGGGGGGCAGAGGGAGAAGGCGAGAGAGAGATAATGGTAAGCAGGCTCCGCAGACCCGGGGCTCAATCCCAGGATTGTGAGATTATGACCTGAGCCAAAATCAAGAGTTGGATGCTTAACTGAGCCACCCACGTACCTCAAGGATTTTATTTTTATCTTGATTTAGCCAGAACATTTTATAGCTTACTTTTATTATGAATTGTTAATCTACTGGCCTTAAAATAAACATGGGCAGACCTAACTCATTTGCCTTTTCTCCTATCACTTATGCAATTTGTTATCAGAGGAATAATCTCATCCATATTAAGATATATACTAAATTTATGTCAGGAAAAATATTTTATATAGAGACCATTCATATCTTTGATCCTTTCAAACAAAACATGAATTATTGGTTTTTATTTTCTATTTAAAGACAAAGCTTAGATTTAATTAGATTTAGCAGCAAAGCTTAACATACACACACATGTGTATGTATATATTACTATGTATGTACGTATGTTCATATGTTCGTATATGTAATAGACTTACTATTATATGTTTTAAATATAAATTGATACCCAAAGATAAAGAAGACCAAAAAAAAAGTCCCATAAAAGTTCACATATATTAGGACAAGGACTGGACCTGGGGTTGAGAGCTGAGGGCATTCCTGGCTATCAGAGGTTCAAAATAACTTCATGTGGTCATCAAGTCACCTGGACTAGATACACTTTTAAATAACGTCAGAAGCATGGCCTCTCATCTTCACAAATATCTTGAGAAAACAATGACTTGTTCTAGTATTTATAATCATAATCAATACTTATTAACCCTGTGACTTTGAACTAGTTACTTAAAATTACTGACGTATCTGTTTCTTCACTGTGATTAAGAAAAACTCACTCAGCATATTATAAAGATAAGCAAGGTCTATGTAAAACTCCTGGCACTTTTAAGGCATGGAATAAATGTTAAGTTATAATAATGATAATAAAAAATACATATGTCTTGGCTGGGCATTAGAGTGATCTGGTCCCTATTTCATTTGCATATTTAAAGCCTCAGCATATAAATTTCAAAGGCAGGTTACCCTATTGATCCACAAAAGTGCTGTGTCATGGCAGATTTAGTTTTCTTTAATCATCAGTTGCTTGGATTGAAATCACACTCATTCACATTAAAATTCCTGAAACATTATGCATTAAGAGTTATGGTCCATAATTTGATCTTTTAAATAGCAAAAGATTCTTGCCTTCATTATATATTGAAATGTTACTTTGTCACCTAGTCGTTTCTGGGCCAGTGGAAGCTAAAACTTGGAAGCCGTCATAGACATTTATTTTTCAGTCCTAAATGTCTTGCCTATTAACTCTTTGGCTATAAAAAGCAATCAATCATATTAGAAGAGTAAATATAACTCCTTCCTGAAAACATAATAATCTATTTCAAAAATGCTTCTCCTCAGTAAATCCATATGCATTATGATTATGAAAATCAAGTGAGCTAACCCGGTGGCCTTGTTGTGGAGGGGGTGGTTGGGGAGGAGGTAGTGATGTGGCAATCACCTATTAGTACCCTGAAGTGCAAGGGCAATTGGGAGGAACTAAATTTAAAACAGAGGATCCAAGATAACTGAAGGGACAATAAGAAGAAAGGAGGGAGGAACAGAGGGAGGAAGGAAAAAAGGAGAATGGACAGAACTATCATTTTCACTCCAAAGCCCTTGCAGGAGCCCTGGAATCTTGTGAACATCATAAACTCTTTCTTGCCTTTCTGTCTCTGCATATTCTGATCCCCTTCTTAAATCATTTTCTTTTGTTTTTTGCCTGCCAAACTAACACATATTTTAGTTTAAGCCCAAATTTTACTTTCTCTACAGTCTTCACTAACTTCCTCAGACAGATATGGATGTTTCCTTTTCTTATGTTTGCTAATATGGTAGATAACATTATTTTTATAACGTTTATTTTTGTGTGAGCTCTTGAACTTGAAGAGGATACTTTAGATTCTGTATACCTTGTTTATAGCAAAGTGTGTACCTAGAATAGGGTAAATAATCATTTTGTGTGTGTGCTGCTTTTATTAGTTTTCACCTGATAATAGTCGACTGCATATGCAAAAATCAAAGCTAGAATTTGAATGAAGTAACGATTTCACATCAAGACAAATTTTAAAACCTCACCCATATTGACATATTAGCATATTCAAAATTATAATAACATTTTCAATGAGGAATGATGATCAGACACGTCTTCATTAAAATATTTACAATCTATTACCTGTGTCATGGAAGAAAACTTTCAATACTTGTAAAAAGCCATCATAAAGTCTGTAAATCTAGGCATCAGGGGATTTGGGGGTTGGAAGGAATATTAAATATCACCTCTCCCAACCAGCCTACCAGTATGCAAATCCTCTACAGTCTGCTAAGTGAGCATCCAGGCACTGCCTGGTCCCCCAGCTATTCCCCTTGGAGGCTGATCTGAGAAATGCCACAGTCATGCATCAAGAACACCAAAACGAGTTTCAAATTCTCTCTTGTGTGAAATAATATGAAACTTCATGAAAGAAATGTGAAATAAATCATTTAACAAAGTACAACAGTCTTAATTGATGAATCGTGCTTTTAAATTAAATATTTTCTATACATTTTAGTACACAACTGTTAGAAAATTTTCAGTGAACGATTAAATTTAACCCAGTTAACTTCAGTCCTTATTTCAGAATAGAAAAATAGAGAATCATAGAAAAGAGATGTATAATTAGAAATAAGTGGTCAAGTATACTTGTGGGGAAACAGTTGGAGAAAGGGCATGGGGTTTTGAATATAGGCACACTGGGGGTGTCTGGGTGGCTCCGTCAGTTAAGCATCAAACTCCTGGTTTTGGCTCAGGTCATGATTTCAGGGTCGTGTGCAGAGCCTGCCTGGGATTCTCTCTCTCTTCTCTCTCTCTGCTCCTCCCCCGTTCATGTGCGCTCTCTCTCTCTCTCTCTCTCTCTCTCTCAAAATAAATTAACTTAAAAAAACAAAAAAAGAAACATCACCCTTTTAAAAAACATCAGTTTTCCTTTCAGAGAAATGATATGATTTGGAAAAAATGTAGGAAAAACCAGTTAATATGAAAAAAATTATACTCTAGAATCCAATAACAGTTTAAAGTATCCATTTTTATCAGTTCCAGTACCTAAATTAAAGATGATAGGCAACTCATAGAAATCTACGTGATTACCAAAGGAAATTTAAAAAAATTGTATTTATTACAATTTTGTTTCCCTAATTTCTTCATTTATGTCTTCCAGGGAGTGATATTTAGAGCTCAATTATACTTCTTCTTATGATTACTATTAATGTAATCTAAAGCCCTTTACAAACAAGTTTTGTATTCTCCAAGTTGTAGCAGACTATATAGGCCTAACAGAGGTCGAGTACCTCCTTGGGCCTTACAGGACAATGGACTTCCATGCCTTCAGAATCAATGAGACTTGAAATCATTTAAGTGGATTAAGATGCTTGTTTATTGAATTTAGCAACTGAGAAGATTATTTCTTTACAGATCACAGGCCCATCCACAAACTACCACACACAATTACTCTGGAGAGACCTCTGATACACGATTAGCCATGGACAGAGTAAAACCACATGACTCCCTGAGGATCTTACCAACTTCTCGTGGTGGCCCTTACCACAACATGATGTGAAATGGTGTTCTGTGCTATTCTAAAATGGTTTGACAACAGCATCTCTATTGACAATAAGAGTGCGGTATAGCATGGTCTTCAATACCTCCTACATTACCAATTCAGACATTATCAGCTGAGTTTACAGAAAACAAGGAGCTGCTTTTCTAGGATCTTTATCATTTTATATTTAAAATCATATACCATTTATAGTTCTGATCAATGTATATAGCCTTATCATCTATGCCTGAGTACAAGTAAATTATGGAAATAGTGAGCAATGAACATTCTGGAACATCTTTAGTGTGGCAGTTTACAACCATACATGTTATTTATTTTGCTTTTCAGTGTCAGACTGAAAATAGTTCATTCCTGGTGATGGTACTCCTGACAACAAGCAGGGTTTGAAAAAATTTCTGCTGAGTTCTGAAAGATGGAAATCATAATGGAAGCATTAAAAATGGAAAGAGAGAAAGGAGGAAAGCAAGTTCTATTGCTACTCAAAGCTTTGTTACACATTTGTGACATATAAAGATAATTTTAAAATATATTTCTGGTAGATGAGTATTGGAACCCTATTCAGAAAAGGACTTAAATAATTTTCATTATCTCTTAGCTCACAAACTTTTTGATTCCTAGATGATGTACGTTTACTCTAAGCTTCCATGAGGCATAGCTAAAGATGATGACATAGACAAAGAAGTGACACTTCTTAACATGATAATTATTTGACAGCCTACTTGTACTAGACATGTGCTCAATATTTTATATTCATATTTCATTCCATATTTGCAAGAACAGAAAACCAATGTGAGGAAGAAACCAAAGTTCAAGAGTTTACTTGACTTCGGCAGGACTGGACAAGTAAACACTTTTCAGAAATGAGAGCACCAGATCCTTATCCTTAGATTCCAGAACCTTGACTCTAACTAAATTTTATGATTTTTAGAGAAAATCATTTTATTGAATTATCAGCAGCTAGCAATTTCCACACAGATGCTCAGTATTGTCCCATGTAACAATGGGGAAAAAGTCATGGCTTTAAAAATTAGTAACTGATAAAATTCTATTCAGCAGGTGTCTGGTTAGTGCTTGGAGGTTCTGATGTATCTCTTCACTCCATTATAGACTACCTCAGAGAGCAGAGAGGATAAGCATTAAAATTTTTGAATAATGAAAATGGCTATTGGGATGGAGGAGAGATCTTTGTGCCATTGGTGAAGATTCTCCATTAGTTTTACAAACATTGTCTTTTGGTTACATAAATCAAGCCCACAGTTAAGTTCACTTAAGTTCAATGGACAAAGCGCAGCTGAAATAAGATCTATTTTGGTCAGGCAAAGGTAAGTGCTTCTGTGTTGTTGATGGCATGCAAATTATTCAACACCCCTCCCTTAGGAATTTGTACTAATCACTGTATTGACACAGACCAAAATAACTCATGTGAGGATGGAGATTAAAAGTGTCCCCAACCTACTTCCTTTTCATTTGAGAATCAACATTGTTTGAATATGTCTGATGCACTCCAATAGTCCCAAATAAAACTAGATAGCAGGAAGAAAAACCAGGGTCATGCGAGGAACCTTAACACAAGGAAAATGTAGATTAGTGACCCAAGAATAATACAATGACTTAGGAAATCAGAAGTACAGGGTCTAACCATAAGGTATAATTGATGTTCTACTCTACCCAAAACAGATACTCTAGAGGAATTGTAGGAAATGGAACAAATAGTAACAGCTGTACACTGGGGGCAAGGCAAGTGGTACTCCAGTATGGAAGGGGCATGGCACAGTGTGAAGGGGCTCTTTGAGGATGGGTTGCCATCAAAGCCTGAAGCAGTCAGTAGAGACCTACATTAATGGCTAAGAAGGCTTAGCATAATACTGTGACAGCAGGTATTGGGAACACTAGTCTCTGGCCACTAGTCGCTCTGGCAGCAGCAAGATAGAAAAGGGCAAAGTAGACTGGGTACAGTCATCACTGCAGCACATGGTGGCATTCTGGGGGACTCAGCATTCTTGGCAGAAACTGCATGGTTCTTAAGCCACACAGGAGTGTATTTGAGTACTGACTTCATCGGTAAGGTAAAATAACAAGGACTAATTTGTTGGACATGGATGAGCATCCCTGGGCATGCTGGAACATAATGTGCAAGAGGGTGATGGAGTGGAAGAAACTGCACTTTATGATAATCTGGAGCAGATGTGAATTTGGGAGTCTTTAGAATTTGGACATTAAAGGACTCGTAATTTTGTTGCAACCTGATGAGGTCTAGAGACATCTAAGTTCTAACTTAAAATAAGCAAATGTGAAGCTACAACAACTCTGTTCATTGGCGTGTGGTAGAGATCCCATGAGCATTCCATATTTAAAGGATTATGATTTAACTCTACAAACTGCATTGTTATATAAGTAAGATTTGGTTGAGCATAATTTACAAGTAAGTAACAAGAGATTTCTTTTTTATAACCAAGTTAAAAATAGTATCATTAGAGGATTGCCTCTAACAGATTCTTCATCAACATTTTATTTATTTATTTATTTATTTATTTATTTATTTATTTATTTATTTCAATGTTTATTTATTTTTGAGAGAGAGTGCACAGAGCCTGGCACAGGGCTCCAACTCATGAACCACAAGATCATGACCTGAGCCGCAGTGAGGAGCTTAACACACTGAGACACCCAGGCACCCCTTCATCAACATTTTAGAAATGTGATCACTTTTCACTTTCCTATTTACTTATAACCCCTTATGACACAGTTTTATTTTTTCTGATGTGATAATGTCTCATATAAATTATTCATCTAGAATGCCAGTTACAAATTATTGTCCCTGTGCCAAATGTGAAGAACAAAGTCATAGACACTTGCTTTTCAATATGATAGTGACTTTATAAACTACATAGTTTTCAAAATATTCACTTTATTATTTATATTACTAATCCTAGTAATGAAAGCATAAATCAAAGTCTCTAAAGGAGTTAATTCATTTTGTAGGTTGCCTTTTCATTTTGTCAATTTTTCAGTTGCTGTGCGGAAGCTTTTTATTTTGATAAAGTCCCAACAGTTTATTTTTGCTTTTGTTTCCCTTGCCTCGGGAGACATATCTAGTAAGAAGTTGCTATGGCTGATGTCAAAGAAGTTAGTGCCTGTGTTCTCCTCTAATATTTTAATGGTTTCTTGTCTCACATTATGCCCTATCTGATAAAGGATTAGTATCCAAAATATACAGAGAACTTATAAAACTTGACACCGTAAAACAAATAATGTATTGAAAAATGGGCAGAAGACATGAATAGAAATTTTTCCCAAGAAGACACACAGATGGCCAACAGACATGAAAAGATGCTCAACATCACCCATCATCAGGGAGTGTCAAATCAAAACTACAATGAAATATCACCTCACACCTGTCAGAATGGCTAAAATTAACAACACAAGAAACAACAGGTGTTGGAGATGTGGAGAAAGAAGAACCCTCTTGCACTGTTGGTGGGAATGCAAACTGGTGCATCCGCTCTGGAGAACAGAATGGAGGTTCCTCAAAAAGTTAAAAATACAAAGCAGCAATTGCACTATTATATATTTACCCAAAGAATACAAAAGTACTAATTTGAAGGGACACATGCACCTCGATGTTTACAGTAGCGTTATTTATAACAGCCAAATTATGGAAGCTGTTCAAGTGTCCATCAATAGATGAATCGATAAAGAAGAGGTGGTATATATATATGTGTACACACACACACACACACACAAATATTATTCAGCCAGAAAAGAAATTTTGCCATTTGCAATGGCACGGATGGAGCCAGAGAGTGTTATGCTAAGCAAAATAAGTCAGTCAAAGAAAGACAAATGCCATACAATTTCACTCATATGTCTTATTTAAGAAACAAAACAAATGATCATGAGGGGGAAAGGCAAACTAAAGAACACGCTGATGGTTACCAGAAGAGAGGTGGGTCAGGGGATGGGTTAAATAGGTGATGGGGATTAAAGAGGGCACTTGTGATGAGAACCAGGTGTTGTATGGAAGTGTTGAATTTCTAAATTGACACCTGAAACTAATATTTCACTGTGTTAATTAACTGGAATTAAAAAAAAAAAAAACTTAAAAAAAAAAAGAACTAAAAAAGAACGAACAAACTTACGCTCCCTAAAACAGAAAACTCTGACTGCAGAGTTAGTGGCAGGGTTTGTTGTAGATGGTAGTCTCTTGCTCCTGAAGGAAAAAACCAAAATAAGAAAACTAATTTTCAAAGTCAGGGTATCTAGGACAAGCTGAAGTTTGCTAAATTGTAACTAAAACCCTAAATGCGGGGGCCACAGTTTACACTCAGAATCAGGGCAGCTGGGTCCTTCTGGGGCTGGGAGAAAAACACAGGAAGACTTTGAGTCATAATAGGATGGTGAGAAAAGCCTCCATGTGAAGACTTTTCCCTTTCCGTTGGTCCATCAAAATTATCAAGAGCTGCTTTGGTTTTTATATAATTTGCATTTTAAGGGCTAAACATTTTTCTGTGATGACACTAAATTTGTAAATAGCAAAATCAAATAAAATTCAGCTCAGCTGTTTTTAGGTATAACCTCCTTCCAAGGCTATGACCTTGAAGGATGTTCCCACAGGATGGCAGTGAGACACTCTTCTCCTTCCCTCATTAGGAAAGTAGGGAAAATAGTACCAGATTTCAAAAAAGCAAACGAGAACCCTGCTTTTAGCGAATATGCCCTAAAAGAGTACAACCATAAACAAAGACAGTCAAATGACTGATCAATTTACAGACTGCAAAAATCTATTTTCCTGAATTACGCTGCAGGAAAACAAGATAAAATAAACAACCAACAAACCTCTTGTGAGTCACCCCCACCCTCAAAACGATGTCATAAATCTTTACATATCAGATTTACCTGGAGGGCTTGTTGCAAAGCTGATGGCTGGTGCCCAGTTCCAGCTACTAACTCAGCAGGGCAGGACCTATAGATAATTTGCATTTCTAACAGTTTTGAGTGGATGCTTTGAGAGCAACTGCTTTAAGGAGACTTGAATCCTTTATCTGAAGGATGTTCATTCTGTTCAGCATCTCGGAGAGTTAGGAAAATCAATGTTAGAAAAATACGTAGGTACTGGCTCATCAAAAATACGTATGTACTGGCTCATCATTCATTAGCTGGATTCCTGAGAGCCAGTCATTTAAAAGAGCTCAGACTTTCATGGTCTACACATGCTTCTAGTCTTGAAAGGATTCAAAGAGGACAAGTTGATTGAAAAGAGTGGTTTATACTGTGAAAGTCCTCTTAATTTTGGAAGAGTAAAGGTATAAATAAAGAAATTTATGTATACATAAATAAACACCATAAACAACTGGAACTAGAAGGAATTAAAGTAAAAAAGAAATCTCTGAGACAATGAACTTATAAAGACAGAAAAAGTTTACTATTAAATAATTTAGATTCGAAAGGAATTTTTCTTATATAAAAATATTCATTTATTCCCAGTCTTTTTTTAATGTTTATTTATTTTTGAGAGAGAGAGCATGAGAAGGGGAGGGTCAGAGAGAGAGGGAGCCACAGAATCTGAAGCAGGCTCCAGGCTCTGAGCTGCCAACACATAGCCTGATGTGGGGCTCGAACTCACGAACTGCAAAATCATGACCTGAGCCGAAGCTGGTCCCTTAACTGACTAAGCCACCCAGGTGCCCCTGCAGTCTTTTTCTATACCACAAGCTTAACATCCTCTTGCTTTAAAAAAAAAAAAAAAAAAGAAGAAAAAAAAAAAGATTCAAACCTATAGCTTCCAAAGCCAAAGGATAAAGCAAGTCCAAATAATGCTGAAAACAACAGGAACATTGCTGCCCAGGGGAGTAACTGCTCTGAATTTATTCCCGTTCTGTGGTTACAACAGGCCCACTAAATGATGGTGAAGATGACCTTGGTTAACAAAAAGTATTGATAGGTATCTTCAGGAAAGAAAGGGAAGTAAAAATAGGAAGAACTACAGCTTTATTATTTTTATAGTGATAAACTGGCAGACCATCTGTTCCAAAAAAATGTGTACTTTACTCAAATATTTCCTGGAATGTAAGATTGAATTAAGAGTCCATATTATCGGGGTGCCTGGGTGGAGTCGGTTAAGCGTCCAACTTTGGCTCAGGTCATGTTCTCACCGTCCGTGAGTTCAAGCCCCGCGTCAGGCTCTGTACTGACAGCTCGGAGCCTGGAGCCTGCTTCAGATTCTGTGTCTCCCTCTCTCTCTGACCCTCCCCCATTCATGCTCTCGCTCTGTCTCAAAAATAAATAAACATTAAAAAAATTTAAAAAAAAGAGTCCACATTATTATATATCACAACCATAAATGTACAAAACAGAGGCTAGGTAGATGGAAATCTAAGTATAATAACAGAAAGGTCAGAGCTTCTTTGCCTGTTGATTGCTGACAAAATAAAAGCAGTAAGGAGGCCTGAATGCTCTCATATTCTTAGCAATTAGTTGTTTACCAATATCTCATGAATAAAACTTTGTGCTATAAAAAGTCACCTAAACATTAAGTGGTTTTCATAGAAAACATTCTAAAATTGAAAGTTTACATCAAATAATATAGATTAAATGGAATAGCTTATAATATTTCTACTTCCAAAATAATTCAAAAATATGTCCAGTCCAGCAATCCTAAACTGATTTCACTTAAAAAATAAAAAAGATGCTATACTTTCCCTCATTACTCTATAGCCTCACATGAAGACAAACTTTAGAAAATACACCCATGGAATATTATTTGAGAAAAGATGGATAGCCACTAATGGGAAAAGAAAAAAATGTAATATATATATTATGAATAAGACACCTCACATCTATTCTGAGTTTTTTGAGAACAATCTGCATTTCTTTTTCCTACTGTCCAGATATCAAGCTATAAATATGCTGATATGTGAACCTGTAACCAATTTAGTATCGATATGATTATTTCCAAAATTTTCTAATACATTTGATGGATGTCATCCTTATATTCCTACATAGTTATAAAAAAAGGGCTTATAAGATGTACTATTTAAAATTATCTTCTCCATGAGAAATATAATTACCAAAACCCTATAACTTTCCAATTATTAACAATAGGCTGTAGGAGCCCTAAAAATAAATTGTGAAATCACATATTAGTGCAACATAAATGAAGAGCAGGATTAAAAGAACAGGCTATTCTCAGAATGGAAGTATAAGGAAGGGGTAAATGGTATATGATCTATAATCTATATTTAAGTCTTTTATGTTTCTAATAGATGTTTGCAGCCCTTCAACTTTAATATGATTGGAGAAGTTGAAAATGTTCAGATAGTACAATGAAGTGCCCGAAGTAAGGAAACAATTTTGTGAGTAAAAGAGGAAAGAGGAAATTACTTGCTACATGGAAATACACTGAAGAAAATAATGGTTTAAGTAGTCCTTAAATTGTACTTTGACTATCAAACCAAAACAATACACGGGACTTAAAATAATTCTTTGGCTAATTATTTAGCTGTATTTTCAGGTTCTTACCCCAGGAAATTGTTTGCAAATTCAGCTGGAATTGGATTATGCAGAAATACATAACTTCCTTAATAGGCATGACATTTATTAGTCACAATGCATACTCCTCCTGATGGTATCATTCCAAATATTTGTGCTTTAAATTTTATAAATCTCCTTTTCTACCTACTCTTTGTAGCTAGGGTAAGCATTAGCATCCTCATTTTAAAGGTTAGGAAACTCAAAGAAATTAAGTAATCACCACAGTGTAACCTACATGCAAGTGTACACAGATCAATACAATTCTAGAAGTGAGAAAACAAAGTATTTTAGCCATAGGTGGGACTGCTGACAGCATCTAGGCATGGGAAACAGAAAGTATGGGGTTTCTAATTAATGGGACAAATCCTCAGCATAGTATTGTTCTTTTCCTACCTCCAGAACCAGTCAGACTTTTTAAATCTATAACTTCAGCAATTCAGCAAAAGTTGCATTGTGTACTAGGTATTAGCTGAATTTGTCTACACTGGAGGAGAGTGACACAACAATTACAAACCTGTTCAGGGCAAAATGGGAGGAGTAATAGAGCAGTACAAATAGAGTTCATGAACCTGTCTCTTAATAATTTTTTGCTAGACTTCAAGGAATTAGAAATTTAAATGTTAGAAATTCTTTACTGCTGCCCTTTGAGCTCTGAAATCAGATATAATCAGTCTGGTATTCAGCAGCATGTGAATGGAAGCACAGAATGAGGAAGAATAGCAAAGTAGAAGGCAGAAATTGGTCAGACACTGTTTGTGGTTCAAGGTTGCAGGAACATGCTAGGTTGTAGGAATTAGTAAGTGACACCAGAACCACATTAGTGGTTTTAGTTATGTCATTTGTACTTTGTGTATGTGTTCTCTCTCATATGCGGTATATGATTCACTGTCTTGTGCCCTTTCATTTCATCCCTTGTAACCCAGAAGAATAGGCAAGAACTTTGAAGACAGACCTATGACCAATCGCAAGTGTCTACATAATAGCAATCTGATATACTGGGAAGGTTACTTAATGTCATTAAGCATTAGTTGTCCTCTGTACGACTTAAATCCTGTCATTCTACCTTGGGTGAGTGTGGCAAAGACTTACATAACAATTAATATATATGGAAGTTTCCATTACAGTAAATATTATTACACATTAGGTATCATAGTAATTGTTATTATCGTAATTGTTCCAGGTTTAAACATTGTCTAGTAACACCTGCACCTTATTTGTGACATAGAGACAGAGACAGGAGAAAGTTGTCTTAGTGCTGTTTTGACTGATCTAGTACAAAGTAGTAAAAACAAGACAACAGGCCCCAAATGAAGTCACTTATGATAAGCTCCACATTACCAAACTGAAACTTGACTTGATTACAGAGTTACTCTCCTAGAAACAGAATCTAAAACCAGTCCCTCAAGAACTGCCTGATGGGTACACATTAGGTAACCTGCCTAAGAGACCCTTGCCATCCCTTAAAGGAAAGTAACCATTTTTTAAAAATTTTTTTAACTTTTTTGCCGAGTGTAACTTTATTCTTTTTTAAATGTTTATTTTTGAGAGAGAGGGAGAGAGAGCTCGAATGGGGGAGGGGCAGAGAGAGAGAGAGAGAGAGAGAGAGAGAGAGAGACAGAGACAGAGACAGAATCCAAAGCAGGCTCCAGGCTCCAACCTGTCAGCACAGAGCCTGACACAGGGCCCGAACCCACGAACCATGAGATCATGACCTGAGCCAAAGTCGGATGCTTAACCAAGTCATCCAGGTGCCCCGCCTAGTATAAACTTTCTTGTTCCTGCTCCCTTCTGCTTATAAAAGTCTTTCATTTTGTCAGCTCCTTGGTGCTCCTTTCTATCTGCTAGATTGGATGTTGCTCAATTTGAATGGACTTTTGCTCAGATAAACTCTTAAAATTTTTAATATGCCTCAGCTTATCTTTAATTTTTTTAATGTTTATTTTCATTGATAGAGAGAGGGAGACGGAGTGAGAGCAGAAGAGGGGCAGAGAGAGAGGGAGACACAGAATCCAAAGCAGGCTCCAGGCTCTGAGCTGTCAGCACAGAGCCCGATGCAAGGGGGCTGGAAACCACGATCCATGAGATCATGACCTGAGCCAAAGTCAGACACTTAACTGACTGAGCCACCCAGGCGCCCCTGCCTCAGCTTATCTTTCAACAAAAACATACCATTAAGGATTTACCCAGGTAGAGATCATTCTTTTTTGCAAGTGTGCAAAGGATGCATTTAATATTAAAGCAGATGGTACACCTCAAAGCCCTAAAAGGATCCTAGATCTTAGTTAAATATTTTTCTCTTAAGTCTTCTTTTCCTGATTTTATTAATTGCTGCTAATATTTGTAGGGAAATCTAAATTACTTTATATTTACTTCGCTGCTCTATAATTTATTCCCAGATCACACTGCTATTTTGATGAGGTCATATGGATACAGAGTCTATCTTGCTTTTATAGAAGCCATTATTTTGTACATCTTTCTCTTACTTTTATGTAAGTTTTAATTTTACATAATTTTTAATGCAGTTTTAGTTATATAATTTTTGCATCATGTATTTCATGAAATTTTTACATGTTTCTTGATAATATCTGAACTCTTAAACGTTCCTATAAACCAAATTATGATATAAATAATTTCTACTTGGGCATTTATTTATATACACGTAGCTGAATAAAATGATAAAATGAGAAAAATATTCATGTAAGATAAAATAAAAAACGCCTTCAGGAACTATTAAATAAAATTAAATCATCAAATATGTCTTAAAGAAAAAGACAACTGGGGCATCTGAGTGGCTCAGTTGGTTTAGCATCCAACTCGATTTCAGTTCAGGTCATGATCACAGGGTGGTGGGATTGAGCCACACATTGGGCTCTGTGCACAGTGTGGAACCTGTTTATGATTAAATCCCTCTCTCTTTCTCTCTCCCTCTTGCCCCCCTTGCCTGCTCGTGTTTTCCCTCTCTCTATAAATATATAAAGGAAAATAAAAGATAATAATAAACAAACGAAAAGACAACTAAAGAGTTTTTGGTCTAGCAACTCTCTTTGCATCATTGTTTGTTGCTTTATAAATTTCAAATTTATACTTACAGTGTATATACCTGATTGTGACTGAAAGCAAACTAAAAAAAAAAAAAAAAAGAGTTCATTATACTCTGATTTACATGAAGTGAACCCTGAGTGAAAACTTAATCACGAACAAATTTAAATCCAAAGTGATCAATGTGAAAAAAGAAAAAAACAGTTTGGGGGAAATGATATATTACTTAGGTAATACTAAAAAGTCAATTTTTTTTTAATTTTAGTATTTATAAAAAAGAATTACGCTATTCTTTGCATATTAACAATGATGTTACATATTGAAAAAAGGGTGGGGTGTACAACACTGGATAATTTTTTTTCATAATGAAGTGGGTAGCCAATGGTATAGGAGAAGAGCCATCACCACATAAATGACAAATGTTCCCTGAGGTTTCACTTATTTTTTCTATTTTATGAAGAAAGTGAAAGTGAATTTAAACTGGAAAATTACCTTTGGCAGAAAAAGGATAAATATTTTCAAAACAAGTTCATTATATATATTTTTACTTAAGAAAAACCTTAACTATATTATGCCTCGGGAATAGGTGTTAGTATCAGATATCTAAGAGCAAGTGTTCTATCTGGTTTATTGAAATTCATTCACTTTCAGTCCTAATGCATTAATAAGAGCAGGGGCATAAAAACATTACAAAGGACACTAATTTCTTCTTGATATGATTGTATTAGGCTTGTTAAAATTCGTACATATTTTAGCTTCCTTTTTAAACCCAGTGAGTGTCATCCCCACAGTAGCCAGTGTTTACACTCATTAATGAATGTGAACAGTACAAAAAAGTCCAGTCCATGTCATTGTTCTAGATTGACCTACAGCTACGGGGCTACGATTATCTTAATTTTACTAAGTTTGCAGCTGACGGTCTCATACTAGAAACCCCTCAAAATGTCCACACACTCCCCAATGCTTCTGAATAAATGTCTTGTATTAAAATAATAATAATGAAATAATAATAGCAACAAGAAAAAGAGTATGAAAAGAGAGAAACAAAGATTTTAAAAGAAGATGGAATGACAACTATGTCAAAATATAATTTGCCTCATTACAAATTTTTCAACAAAAACTACTCTGAAAGTGTAAGTTTAAATGTAAATATAAGCATTTTAGCCTTTAATCAAAAACTAACCTTTCAAAACAATGATAAAAGAATTAAAGTGTCTTGTGGTTTCAATTTCACTGTTACTGTGAAAAGTGAAATTAGTTAAAAACTAGCAGCTTCTCTTCCAAGAGGTATGTTGTTGCAAACACATGTTATTTTTGTAATTCCAGCACCCCCTTCCCCCATACAAATAAATTCTAGATAGAATGATTTTAAAACATGCAGCAAAACATTTCTTTCACAAATCCCTTAAATACAGGTGTAACTTTAAAAGGAAAAAAAAAGGGGGGGGGGCAATTGGGATAGAAAAAATTGATCCCACTGTGTTCCAGAAAATGACAGGTGTAGGCAGACAGAGGTTTAACTGTGGAGTTCAGATAACATGTTCTGGTGTATGGAGTTCCCAGATGAGTCAAGGTTTCCAAAAACCACTGACAAGATGTCTACAAATACAACACAAAAATGACCAGGAAAATGACAACTATTCCATTAAAGAGACAGCTGGGCAATCAAAAAGTATCCTGCAAGGAAAACTGTTCACAAGGCACCTGAAGGGTCAACTTTAGAGTATTTTGTGATATTTTTGCAAAGAAAGATTTATTTTGAAATAAATAGCATAAAAAATGTTACACAATGGCGGTTTTGCAGGAATTACTACTCCCCAAGACCACTTCTTTATTTAGTGTCCATCTCACTGGAATGATAAGTGAAAACTGCTGGTGAATTTCAGAATTAAATAACTTGAAGCGGAAATCCTTTGTTTCACCCCAATCTTTTTTTTTTTTTAACGGTTGCTTATAATTATTTAACACACAGGCTAGCTAAGAAAATGTAAATCAAGAAATGACTTCAATCAACATCATCAATTTGCCACATCCATTGCCATAAAACTTAGCAAATATACTGGAGGTGGTAGGTACTGCCAAGACCCTGCTTCTTCCTATTGCTGCAGAATGAGGGAGGAGGGCAAGAACAGGAAAGAGATGCCTTCAATATTACCGGCTTTCGCTTTTCTCTTGATTCAGGGATAATCATACATGAAATAAGAAGGGAAAAAAGAAAGGCATGAGAAAAGACACCAAACCAGAGACAAAGAAGATATTTTAAAAAGAAAACAAACAAACAAACAAACAAGTATTCCTGAAACTCTACAGCAATAACATAAAATGAAACCTCGAGAAAATAGATGCTCTCTCAAAATTTACATTACCGAAATCGTGCAAGAAGTGGAAAACCTGAAAAAGACCAATTACTGCAGAATATATTGGAAAGATGATTAAATAGCTACTATTATGAAAGAATCAGGACTAGATTATTTCGGATGAGTCCTAGAAACATTAATATCTCCAATCCTATTTGAACTGGTCCAGATCACAGAAGGAAATCCCAATTTATTCTATGAAGCTTGCATGATTTGCAAAATATTATGGGTGAAAAGCTATGGATCAATCTAATTTTTGAAGAAAGTCCCAAAAAGTGTAAATAAAAATATAAGGAGTAGAATACAGGAATTGAAGCAAAGGATAATATATTACAAACAAATATGGCATAGTCTAGCAAAGGAAGGTTGGCTTAATATCAGAACAGTTATCAACCTACCTGAATGCATCCAGAAAAAAAAAAAAAAAGAAATATTATCATACTAATGTAAGTTCAAAAACATTTAATAAAATATATTGTCATTCCTGATAACTGAAGGAAACTACTTACATGTAATAAAGACTACTTACTGAATAGCAATTATAAAATAAATAACAAAATACTAAAATCTTTACATTTAAATTCAGGAACATGACTGAGATTCTTCCTATTGCCACTTATACTGAACACTTCCTTGGAGAGTCTTGTGAATACATAAGAATATAAAATAATCACTATTAATAGCAGACATAGATAACAAAAGTTTCCCTTTAAAGATATTAGCTAAAAAAATCAATATATGCTAGAAAAACTTCACTATGTTAATAAGAGAATTCAAGACATGAAAATATGCCAAAATAAATATTTTCTCCATTTTAATAATAAGCACTTAGAAAGGGGAAGATATTATATGAAACCTACAAAACACATATGAATAAATGTAACAACAATGGCACAAAATCTATATAAAAATGTCTACAAGGTCTTACTGAAGATCAAAATAAGACAGATTAGAATAGAATGACATATTAAATTCTTGGATCAGGAGCCTAAACTTCATAAATTATTCCTCTGCCAAATTATTTTTTTTAAAAAGAAATTCTAATTATAATCCTAATAGGTTTTGTTTTGTTTTGAATTGAATATAATTATTTTTAAATTAACATTAAGGAATAAAGCTGGAGAATAGCCAAGGAAGTTATGAACAAGTAAAATAGTGAGCAGACTTGTTTTACCATCTGTCACAATACTATAAACTTATTATAATCACGAGTTAGATAGTGACATAGGATACAAATAAATCAATGAAAGAGAATCAAGAAGTAAAAATCTAGTACATTTGATAATTTAATATAAACCAATAAGATATTTCAATTATTTGGGAAAATAAAGGGTAGAAAAAATGGTTTCCCATATGGAAGAAAATAGTGTTGGTGCCCTACTTAATATTAAATATTAAAATACATTCTAGATGAATTAAAAGTTTACTATAAATATTAAACAATAAATATCTTAGAAAATAATGTAGGATATTATATGTATAACTTAGGGTGGGTATATCTTCATTATCAAGACAAGAAACTTGGAAAATATACATACTTTACTAGATAAAAATTGAAAGAGAGATTTGGAAATTTTTCAATACATTTTGAAGGCTGACAGATTTAGTTCTATAATATCAAGGCAGGTTAATATCTATAAATATAAACTAACTAGAAGATAAACATCTCAAGATATGGGCAAACGTTTGCACCTTTTACAGTAATTGTAAATTGATTTAACAGATTCAAAGAGCAATCTGGGAATATAAAATTAAATAGAAGTCATTGAATTTCCACATCTTTGTACAACCTTTTTTTTTTTTTTTTTGTCATTCTGTCAGATCTCACCGATACCAAGAAAATGATCTCAAAGTAAAATGTGTAAAATGCACTAATGGTTATTATTATACTTTTGAGGCAAAAGGCAATCTGAGCATGCAACATGTATATTTCTGCAACTATTAGCAATAGAGCATTAGCAGCAAAGATATTTCAGCCAACTGCTGGAAGAGGAACACCAGACCTACATGCACTGATTAATAAAGAGAGTGGAACAGTTGGCAGTCCACTGTGTAGGTGGGGGGGTGACAGACACAAAGGAAGCTGAACTGTAAGGCATAATTCTGTATATTCTGGAGACTTGAGGAAGGAACATGTGAACCAAAATGAGTGTTAAAAGTGGGCCAGAAAACAGGGATAATCCCTTTACCAGTTTTAGAACCAGCCAAGCATTTATCTTTCCAGAGGGAAAAAAAAAAAAAAAAAGAGATTTTTAAACAATTAAGTAAATACACAAATAGCTATAATATATCAAAACTGCTAAATGAAATGATCTGAGCATAAAAAAGGCAAATATCTAAAAGCCAAGAGAATCATCAAAATGATACATGCAGTGGCGCCTGGGTGGCTCAGTCGGTAAAGCGTCCAACTTCGGCTCAGATCACCATCTTGCAGTTCGTGAGTTTCAGCCCTGCGTTGGGCTCTGTGCTGACAGCTCAGAGCCTGAATGAAGCCTGCTTTGGATTCTGTGTCTCCCTCTCTCTCTGCCCCTCCCCTGCTCACACTGTGCCTCTCTCTCTCTCTCTTTTTCAAAAATAAACATTAAAAAAATTAAAAATGATACATGCAAAGTGCAGAGTTGAAGGCATTCATGCGTTTTCAAATCAAAAAAGACCTACAAATTTTGTTTTCATTTTTTTAATGTTTATTTATTTTTGAGAGAGCATGAGTGGGGAAGGGGCACAGAGAGACAAAGACACAGGATCTGAAGCAGGCTCCAGGCTCGAGCTGTCAGCAGAGTCCAAGGCAGGGCTGGAACTCATGAACCATGAGATCATGGCTTCAGCTGAAGTCAGTCACTTAACCAACTTAGCCACCCAGGCGCCCCAAAAAAGACCTACAAATTTTAAATTACATCCACACTTAGACACCTCATTTTGAAATGTTAAGACAACAAGGATAAAATGGATATTTCAAGAACTTCTTTAAAAGTTATTTACAAAAGATTAAAGAACAGATTGATATCAGACTTCCCCATCAGTAATGCCACTTCCTAGGGTACAACTGAACAATGACTTCAGTGTCCTAAAGAAAAATGATTCTCAACCTTGCATTTTGCATATAACAAAACTATTACTCAAGTATAAATGTAGAATCAATTCAGAAAGTTTACTTTGCAAACATGCCTTTTTAGGAAGTTGTGCAAAGAGTTTCAGAAAGAAAATTCATAGGGTCTAAGAAAGCATGAATCTAACTTGGGTAACAGAGCAGAAAAGATAGATGTCTAACAGGCTCAGAGAGCAACCAAATTAGATAAAATAAAAGGAGAGAGTAGTATGAGAGAAGTCTCCAGGGAAGAAGGGCATACCATTAAAATAAAAAGCTACTGATAAAATCATGGTCAAATATGAAGAATATGGTCTAAATTCGAAGAGGAAAGCAATGTGTTTCCAAAATAACAGTAGAATGAAGATCAAGCAATAGATAGAATGAATAAGAATTGGAAGTATATTTAGGATACTGCTAAAAAAGAAAAGAAAAGAAAAGAAAAGAAAAGAAAAGAAAAGAAAAGAAAAGAAAAAAGAACCCAGTTCACTTTTATAAGAATAAAAAAAAGAACGACCAGAAACGCTGGGGATTAGGAGGTAGGAACAAAGTATGATCCAAAAGTAAATTAGACTAAAATGATTTCACTTTTACGAAACCTCTGGGGTATATTCTCTATGTATATAGATGATATAAATAGGTATAGGTACAGGTATAGGTATACGTATAGGTATAGGTACAGGTATAGGTATAGGTATAGGTCAATCTATCTTTCTATCTCAGAAGAACTATAAAAAGATTAGGACCAGCTGGAAAGAGGTAAGAAAAAGGACTTATATTTTGTCATAAATCCAATTTGGTTATTTGATTCTATAAAATATATACCTGAAGTAACTAGATTTTTAAAAGAAATATAAACATATATATCACAACATGTTTCTTCTTAATTTTTTTCCCAAAAATTATTAGATGATTTACAAACATGAATTTAGACTGTCAAAAGGTAATTACTTTTATTTAACGTATTCTATAAATCTTTAGTCACAGCCTAACACCAGAATGAGAGCACAAAGTATCTTCTTGTAGAACAAATGACCCACACTTCCCCAAGGGAACACTTCCTTTTGAGAATAAATTGCATTTACCATGTTGCATGATTACATTTATTTTAGGACTACAGGCTAAATCCATAAAACGTGTAATGATGTTTTTTTCCCCCTCCCAGGCTTATGGGAAAAGACGTATTTTCACAACTACTCTAAGTCATTAGAAGCATTGTTAATTTGCTACTATCTCAAGTCTCTTCATCTTTAATCTACATTGATTTTCTGTCCTGAACACAGAAAGTGTGCATTTTTAATGCTTTAGCAGCAATAAGTTTTCTTTTGGATATTTTTTCTCCGAGAAAAAATGAATGAAAGAGGCAAAACAACTGCTTGTACAGAGATTAATAACTTCCTAGAAATGACTGCAAGGGATGCACACACTTTTAGGAGGTAACATTATTAAAGAAATTAAGCACTAAAAACTTAAAAAAGCATATGAACCAGAAATAGGACATACTAAGTGCTTCTTATTTATTACTGTTGGTTATATTCTATGTCAAGACCTAAGCTCCATGAACCATAAAAATTCAACTTACAGCCCTGGGTGGGTCTCTGGGTGGCTCAGTTGGTTGAGCATCTGACTTTGGTTCAGGTCATGATCTCCCACTCATGAGTTTGAGCCCCACATTGGGCTTGCGGCTGTCAGCCTGTCAGCACTGATTCCCATCCTCTGTCCCCCTCTCTCTGACCCTCCCCCACTTGTGCTCTTCCAGAAATAAATAAATGTTAAAAAAAAAAGAAAGAAAATTCGAGAAATTTAGGGATTTTTTTTTTCCATACAAGTTGTGTATGTGACTATCTGCTTTCCTGCTTTTCTGCTGATCTCCTACGGTATCTATACATTCCCCAAACTGTCATATCAGAATGTTTTACAAAATGGACCACAGCTTTGTCTTTTGGTGCTTCAGTCATGTGGCTTTCAGGCCTTGCCCAGGATGACATGCCGTTTCTTTTCTTTAGCATGTTAGCGCAAGAGAAGAAAATCAAGGAAGTCAAAGCAGGTGAGTCTTGTCTGAAACTGCTTCATTGTTGTGTTCCTAATGCTGTGTCCTCCTCCTCAATGGGAAGAAGGATGTGTGTCAATTCACAAATCAATACTCATTAAGAAGCACATGTAAATATTTTGAAAAAAAATTGTACTATTGAGACAGAGTAGCCAAATTGAACTGTAGTTCTCAAAAATGGTCAGAAATTACCACTTAAAAGTTTAATGCATTAACTAAAAAGAGTACACAATTATTTTCTTTATTATTTTGAAATAATGAGTAGAATGGGCATAATGATATAGTCTAATAGTTTATCATTCTTAAAACACAAGGGATAAAGATGAATGAATATTGGCTTCTTTTTCTAACCATAACCCTATTATAGCAAATTAGCTTTACCCACATTATTTTAATCACTTGCGTTTTCAGTTAAAAAAAAAAAAAACAAACAAACAGGAAAGCATCCCAATCATTTATATTCATTTGATTTTAGGATTAGTTATTGCAGTCTAATCTGATGTCATGAAAAAACTCTGCACTACATATGATAACATACATTAATACATATTTTACCAAACAATATGGACAATACATAATATGGGTATTTTTTCAATTACATAGACAAAAATTCTCTTATCAATTATTTGAAGCTCTTTACCAATAACAGATGTGGAAAGAGATACTTTGCCTTTAATTAATATATATTAGATATAAATTATATATACAGATATGTGAATTATCACCATCATCAAAATGCTGATTACTGTAAGAAAAGAAAAAAGCACCATTCCAAATCACTATTTCTGGAAATTAAGGATACCCTGTGATGCTGTTACTCTGCAAGAATAAAATATTCATCACTATGTTTTCTGTTCTTAATTCTTGAGACATGAGGTCATTTCCTCATTAAATACAGAGCTAAAAACATAATCCTTAATAGAGGGATGACAGACTACAATTTAAAATCTAAGTGCTTTACAAATTGCAAATGCCATAATGGATTTTAAATTTGCTAACAACTTAACAAAACTTGTTTCCATTTGTCAGATAGATTGTGGCCCTCTGTACTGTGCTCCTAAGAGGCAATTCAGTACAGGTGTTAAGAGCATGGGTTTGGCGGTTAGTAGGACTCGGGACTACATCCTAACTCTGCTATTTCCTAGGCATCTGAAGTTGAACAAAAATTTTGTAAAGTTAATGTGAGGTTCATAGGACTTGTAGAGGAAGATGTCTAAGAGCATCTGTCGAGGGAAATAGAAGTGGTAAGCAACAACAACAACAATAACAACAACCTGATTCTTATAAATACTACTGTGATCTTAGTATGCTATATTTTTCTCTGTTTTTATGACATTTCAGTAACAGATTTTTAGCTATTTTAAATTTATTTCTAGTTTTAGGACTGGGTTTCCTTGATCAAGCCAGTAGGTTCAAGCTAAATAAGATATTCTATTTTCTTACAAAATAATTAAGTAGAAATAATGAAAGGGGGGAGGAAGGGAGTAAAGGAGAAAGGATGGAAAGATGGTAGAAAACTAGAAAGGTGGGAAGATCGGAATGAAGGTAGGAAAAAAGGTAGGGAGGAAGGTACAAAGGAAGGAAAAAGAAAGAAATATTTTTGAACATTACAGCAACATGTCCTCTGGTAATATCACCAAGAAAATTGCCATGCCTTTAGCAGTTAGGAACCTACAGAGTCTTCAGATTACTTTATACTACTTATAGCACTACAACTCATTAACATTTTTTGGTCATTAACTAATAAACTGAATAACCCAAATCACATCCTGCTTGCCTGTATCTTTAGCTCAAATAAAGATGTGCTGAACAATTTCACTTATGACATGAGGAAATACTTTCACGGGAGCCATTTGTATGTATGCATTTGTAAATTACACCCAGAGTTAACTGGGACTTTTTGGGGAGACTTGATGTTGCCAAGAATTATACAAAACACAGGCTTTCTATGGCTTCAGATTTCCTTTGCTTAGTATTGAAAACATCTATTTTATTTTCCTTCAACATATTACATTCCTTGAAATGCCAGAGACCCTCAAAGGGTACTATTGTGTTCTTGTTCCAGTTACCTGTTCTAAATATTTCTTCTTTACTCTTATGTGAGAGATTAGTAAAGGAAACAAAACTCATTGCCAATATTTTCTAAATTGGATTTATTGCTACTGTGCTCAGTGTTTCAGAGGATGTCACATGCTATTATTTTATCATTTTTTCCCAATTAAATAGAATAAAATGTTCCATCAATAATTTGAAACTCTACAAATAACAAATGTGAAAAGGCACACATTTTCCTAAGACTCTATTTCAGGGACTCTGTCTGCCTTTTTGTTTTATCAAAATCAGAACTAAGGATAATGAAGCCTTATCATTAAACTTTTCAAAATGAAATTTAAATTTTATAATTTTTAAAGCAATAGAAAATATCACAAAGGGACATGGAGTTTATTTCAATAAGAAAAAAATAATAAACATCCCAAATAACAATTTATGATAAAGGATAAATATCTTTACTATGTGATCAATACATAAAAATTGTTATGATAAACACTGACTCCAAAAAAATGAGTAAAGATAAATAAATCCAAGCCAAAGACAACCCCCCCTAAAAAAGGATATCAAAGTGGAAAATGGCTAATGAACACATGAAAAAGTCCAACTCTGTGAAGATAAGAAATGCAATTCAAAACAAAAATGACATTTCTCTTCTATAAGACTGATAAATATGAGAACAGATAATATTCAGGGTTAGCAAGAGCGCAGTAAAATAGACTACACTGCACATTTGTGGGAGGATAATTCAGTAAACTAATTTTGGATAGGTAACTCAATTATATACTAAGAATCTTAAAATTGTTTAAGGTGATTTAAACAATGATTAAAATTAAAATGATTCAACTCTACTGAGATATTTCTCCTAATGAATGAAATCACAAATAAAGATGAGAGCATTTTAACAGAAATGATTATATGGAATTATCTATCATAAAAATGGAAATCATGTAATATGTAATATATAACATACCGCAATATATAGTATATATTGTTATAGAGTATGATAAATAAGAATGTGAAAGGTTAAATGAACAATATCCATATGAATTTTATAACTGTTTGATAGAATGTTAAAGAAATGATGACATATTTGAGATGTAACATAATCTGACATGTTTCATTTGCACATACATGAAGGGAATATGCAGAAATATTAATAATAGTTTTCAATTGTAAAATTGTGAATGTTTTTATTTTTATACTTAATTGTTTAATAATGCAAACATATAATATGGCAAAGAAATAATAAAGACCTATATTTCCAGGAGAGAGAAAAATAAATTTCACTGTTTGTATCTAAGTTTCCAGTGCACAGAGATTGTTGGAAATTACTCAAGTGCAGCAATATATTAATGTTAGTTACAGCTTGCCCCCAATTATACATTTTTTCTGCTAAATAGAGATTCTTCAATGATCAGAATTTCTGATATCCATAATTCCATTCAAGTTGTTTTTTAAGTTTATTCATTTATTTTGAGAGAGAGAGAGAGAGTGACTAGAGGAGGAGGCAGAGAGACAGGGAGAGAGAGAATCTTAAGCAGGCTCTGCACTATCAGCACAGACCCCAACATGGGGTTCGAACTCATAAACCATGAGATCCTGACTTGAGCTGAAGTCGGACACTTAACTGGCCACCCAGATGCCCCTCTTTTTTTTAAGTTTATATTTATTTATTTTTGAGAGAGAGAGACTGAGTGAGCAAGGGGGGAAGGGGTAGAGAGGAAGGGGAAAGAGAAAATAGCAAGTAGTTCTGCCTTGGCAACAGAGTGAGATCATGGCCTGAGTCAAAACCAAGAGTCAGATGCTTAACCAACTCAGCCACCCAGGCACCCCTCAAGTTTCTTTTAATTTTAATTCCTCTTGCTATCTTTAGGGAAACTAAAAATCTTAATTCCATTTTGATGGTGAAATCTCTATTTTCCTGAATCGACTTTTGACCTTTAATATGGCATCATGGAAATTAGATTCCATTAATTTGATTATACAGAAATCTGCTATACAGAAAATATGCAGAAATAAATAACTAAAACGGACTGGTACCAAAACTCAAATGATATTATAATATAAACTTAAAACACAGTATTAGTTTTGAGAAATGGTAGTAGGTGGAAGCCAGAAGGGCAGTGAAGAGATCTCATTGAAGACAGGAAGGAGGGCAGTAAGAAAGTTGTTTTTGAGGACTGGAGAAAAAAAGGATTCATAATAAACTACTATCAGAACAATTAACTTGATCATTTGCTGAAACACTGGAAGACAGAAAATATACCTAACAACTTGTGGATCTGGCTAAGGGGACTTCCAAGCAAACAGCAGACAGTGTTGTCATCTTTTAGCCACATATAATATTATATTGTAAGAGAGAGATGAGGTAAAGAAAGAACAATTCAGGTTTTAAGCAGAATTTAGAGGATATTATTTCCAACTCAGGATTTGGGGAGTTGGAAAATAAGTTTCACATTTATAGTATCTCCAGCTGGCAAGAGGTTTTCCACGTAAGATACTGTCTCTAGATGAAATTCAAAATGCTGTTTTCTAATCAAGATCAAATCAAAGATATAGCTCTAAAACACACTGTTGGGACCTCAGAAAGATTTCAGAGGCTCTCTTAGCTATATAAAATATCTAACAATCTTAAAGGTGTCCCATGGCATCTTAACTCTCAGCTCATGCATCTTTACTCTCAAACAATCTGTCTTGAAAATATCTGTTGGTATGTATTTTACCTAAAAAGATGGGATTGTACTTTGATACATAGGAATCCTACAAAATTGTTTTAAGGGTTGTAGCAGGCTGAAATAAATGGGGAATAAATAGTTCACCCAATAGCTTAGAACACTTTGCTCTATTTTAAACTGCTTGCCAGCCTATCACTAGTCTATGAAGTTTGGTATCATTTCAAGTAATAATAACAGCAATAAGGAGAAACATATAGCTAACCTTTATTGACCACTTAAAAAAATACAGCTACCCTACAACCCAGCAATTGCACTACTAGGTATTTATTGAAAGGATACAAAAATGCTGATTCAAAGAGGCTGACACACCCCAATGTTTATAGCAGCACTATAAATATTAGCCAAATTATGGAAAGAGCCCAAATGTCCTTCTGATGAAAGGATAAAGAAGATGTGGTGTGTGTATACACACACACACACACACACACACACACACTGGAATATTGCTCGGTGATCAAAAAGAACAAAATCTTGCCATTTGCCACAACATGGATGGAAATACAATGCATTATGCTAAGCAAAGTAAGTCAGTCAGAAAAAGACAAATACTATATGATTTATCTCATATGAGAAATGTAAGAAACGAAACAGATTAACATAGGGGAAGGGAAAGAAAAACAAGATAAAAACAGAGAAGAAGGAAAACCATAAGAGACTCTTAAATACAGAGAATAAACTGAGGGCTGCTGGAGGAGTGTTGGGAGGGGATGGGCTAAATGGGTGATGGGTATTAAGGAAGACACTTGTTGGGATGAGCATTGGGTTTATATGTAAGTGATGAATCACTAAATTCTATTCCTGAAATCATGATTACACTATATGTTAACTAACTTGGATTTAAATAAAATTAAAAAAATAATAACAGTAAGGAGAAACATATTATAACTAACCTTTATTGACCACTTTTTAAATGCCAAATTCCTCTTACACCTCCAAACCAATGCCTGAGTTTTGAAACTATTCAAAAATTTTCATCCACATCTAGATATTCATTCCAAGAGCTCTATCAGAGATGGAGATGACATATTCATAAGATTATGATCAACTGATACATGAATTCAGCAAAGTCACAAGATACAAAATCAATGTCCAGAAATCGGTTGCATTTCTATACACCAATAATGAAGCAACATAAAGGGAAATCAATAAATTGATCTCATTTACAGTTGTACCAAGAGCCATAAAATACCTAGGAGTAAACCTAACCACAGATGTAAAAGTTCTGCATGCTGAAAACTATTGAAAACGTATGAAGGAAATCGAACACACAAAGAAATGGAAAAACATTCCATGCTCATGGGTTGGAAGAATAAATATTGTTAAAATGTCAATATTACCCAAAGCGATCTACACATTCAATGCAATCCCAATCCAAATTGCACCAGCATTCTTCTCAAAGCTAGAACAAACAATCCTAAAATTTGTATGGAACCACTAAAGACCCTGAATAGCCAAAGTATTGTCGAAAAGGAAAACCAAAGTGGGAGGCATCACAATCCCAGACTTTAGCCTCTACTACAAAGCTATAATCATCAAGACAGCATGGTATTGGCACAAAAACAGACACACAGACCAATGGAATAGAATAGAGAACCCAGAACTGGACCGACAAATGTATGGCCAACTAATCTTTGACAAAGCCAGAAAGAGTATCCAATGGAATACAAAAAGATAGTCTCTTTAGCAAATGGTGCTGGGAGAACCAGACAGCAACATGCAGAAGAATGAAACTAGACCACTTTCTTGCACCATACAGAACAACAAATTCAAGATGGATGAAAGACCTAAACATGAGACAGGAAACCATTAAAACCTGAGAGGAAAAAATAGGACACAACCTCTTTGACCTCAGCCACAGCAGTTTCTTGCTTGACATGTTTCCCAAGGAAAGGGAATTAAAAGCAGAAAATGAACTATTGGAAACTCATCAAGATAAAAAGCTTTTGGACTGCAAAGGAAACAACCAACAAAACTAAAAAGCAACTGACAGAATGGGAGAAGATATTTGCAAATGACATATTGGACAAAGGGTTAGTATCCAAAATCTATAAAGAACTTGCCAAACTCAACACCCAAAAAACAATAATCCAGTTAAGAAATGGGCAAAAGACATGAATCGACACTTTTCAAAAGAAGACATCCAGATGGCCAATAGACACATGAAAAGATGCTCAACATCACTCATCATCAGGGAAATACAAATCACAGCCACACTGAGGTACCACCTCATACCATTCAGAGTGGCTGAAATTAACAACTCAGGCAACAACAGATGTTGGCGAGGATGTGGAGAAACAGGAACCCTCTTGCACTGTTGGTGGGAATGCAAACTGGTGCAGCTGCTCTGAAAAACAGTGTGGAGGTTCCTCAAAAAATTAAAAGTAGAACTACCCTATGACCCAGCAATAGCACTACTAGGAATTTTTCCAAAGGATACAGTAATGCTGATTCGTACGGGCACATATACCCCAATGTCTATAGCACCACTCTCAACAATAGCCAAATTATGGAAAGAGCCTAAATGTCCATCAATTGATGAATGGATAAAGAACATGTGGATTATATATACAATGGAATACTACTTGGCAATGAGAAAGAATGAAATCCTGCCATTTGCAGCAATGTGGATGGAACTGGAGGGTATTATGCTAAGTGAAATAAGTCAGTCAGAGAAAGACAGACATCGTATGTTTTCACTCATATGTGGAACTTGAGAAACTTAACAGAAGATCATGGGAGAAAGGAAGGGGAAAAATAGTTGCAAACAGAGAGGGAGGGAGGCAAACCATAAGATACTCTTAAATACAGTGAACACGCTGAGGGTGGATGGGGGACGGGGGGAGAGGGGAAAATGGGTGATGGGCATTGAGGAGGGCACTTGTGGGATGAGCACTGGGTGTTATATGTAAGCAATGAATCACTGAATCTACCTCCCAATCTAAGAGCACACTATATACACTGTATGTTAGCCGACTTGACAATAAGTTATATTTTAAAAAGATTATAATCAGAGGAACATTATTTACACAAATAAAGAGAACAGTTAAATTAAGAATCATTAATATGATGGCTTATAATTCATTAATTAAAGCATGAATTAATATAATTATTACTTTTATTTTAAAAGTAGGAACTCTAAAAATTGGCAAGTTTACGCCTGTTTAAAGTATAAAAAAATGGTAGATGCAAGATTTCAATCCTAGTATTATGACTTCAGAAGACCAATTCCCAATCGCTATACTTTTTTCCCTATATTAGATCATATCACAGTTTATATAAGAAAATGAATCATGCTATCGTATCTTGTGTATTGAAAAACTTTAGCCTGCAAAAAAACATATCCTACATTGTACATGATTTACGTGGCTATACACCGTTAGAGGGGACGTGCTCATTTCTGGGCACGCACCCAGAGGAGAAAGCTATGGGTTTCTCACTCATCCTTAGCCAGACAGTGGATCCCTTGGTCCAGCTGTCACCACATTGTCTGTTTCAGTATCAGTGAGCTTTATCTAGGTTCCAGATGACTGAGACAACAGGTCATAAGAGGGCATCTTTTATGTGAAGGAGGCCTTTGTGAAACCCGAGAAGGCTTGCTGGTTTGTGTTGAACAAGGCAGAGCTCTAGCTGCACTATCTTATATATATTCCTTTACCACCAAATTGCTTTATAATTTTACATAAATACTTATAGACTTTTCCTTTGTCAAAAATAGAAGAGAAAAAATGATGAAACTAAAAAAAAATCTACATTAATGAAGAGCTATAGCTGAGATCTGAGGCACACACAAAGGTAAAAAATTCTAAGTTATGGTTCCCATAGCAACAGCAACACAGTTGGATTTCACTTTTATGTTAAGTAAGTTTAACTTGAGTGGAGATGCAAAACACTCCCTCTGAACCAAAAAGAGAATTATGGAGAATATAGAGACTATGATCCAGACTCTTCTGGCTTTCAAAGGTATCAAATATTAACCCTAATATATGTTAATAGTTTCACATCAAAACTATATGTTCATTTGCATTGACTTAAAACTACTTTTATTCAATTTGTAAAATATGATTATTTAAAATGGGAAAAACTCCCATCCAAATGTGTTAAATCAAAGGACGCCATCTTATAATTTGGAAATATAAGTGCATAGTTTGTTTTTAATTACAATAGAATACTTGCTGAAAGTTTAATTTATGAAAATGCAATCTGATTACATTCACTGTCAAGTGTTTTAAACTTGACATTTCCAATTACTGTAGATGTTATCTGAAACTAGGAAAACAAACTAACAGTACTTCAAAGAGAGGACATACATATAAATTTTCAAGACATTTGTAGTTTGCATCTGTATTTCAATGTTTTTAAAGAAGCAGGAAGGGTACTTACTCCTGTTATGTAACGAGGTCTATATTGAATAGTCCCAAATAAACCAAGAATGACGATAATAATATGTACAAAATTTGCCAGGATAGGTGCCCACTGATATCCAAGGAAGTCAAATATTTGCCTCTCCAGCACACAAACCTAGAATAGTAAAACAGGGTACAGAGGTAAGCACAGTGGTGAGAGAGAAGAGACGGCAAAAGGATCATATTGCATTATAATTAGCAATTATAACTGTGTTACCATATCTGGCATTTATCTTTAATAGTAAGACTGACATTTTCAGGTATATTTCAAAGAAACACTATGGAGGCTGTAGATCCATAGGCAGCTACAATCCTTTTCAGAATGATTTTGTGGAGGCATCAAGCCATATTCACAGGATATCATCTGTGCAGTCACAGGATAAATTATATTGTCATATGCACTAACACTTGAATTCATCAACCAGCAAGTTTGCAAAGTCCACACAAAGGGTATGTTGTTAGGATCTGCTCAAATGTCATTATATAAATTGAAAAATAAAACAAATGGGAGTTATGTGGAGGAAAAATAACTCATCAGCAAGTCAACCAACTTGGATTATGGACTTAGATTTGCCTCTAACTGTGGTTGTGTGACTAGCTAAGTCTAGAAAGGACTAGGTAAGTCTTTCACTTCTCTGGGGGTACTGATCCTTCATTTGTAAAATTCAGGACTTTGACTTCTAACCCAAATAATACTGGATTATAAGTCAAAAATGACTTTTTTTGTTATACTCAGTTACGTATATAACCAGACAAAAGGGTGCAAAAAGGACATTAAAACACTGAGAAGCAAAAATAAAAACAAAGTGTCACTGTTATAAAAGCAAGGAACGTAGGTCATTTAAAATTATCCTACATTTATCTATGTTTACAACTTTACAATTAAGACACAGGTACAAATCTAAGGATTGAGAGAAGAAAAACAAAACAAACCAACCAACCTAATCAACCAAACAAACAACTAAACAATGAAACAAAAGCTGTGATAGTCCAGAAGTACCATTTTATATTGACAAGTAAAACCTGATAGCTATCAAGTTTCTCATAAGATCAAATAAATTCACTTTTATTCTTCCTGCCTGCCCTCAGGTGGAATGATAATAAACGGTTGCGAGTAAAACATTGTGAAAAGACCTGGTATTCCACACAAAGATTCAACAGTGTCTTTGGTTGTTTTTCAATCTAGGCTTTAAAGAAAAAGGATATTTTAAAACCTCTACATTACTGACATTACTATGCTTTGATGATATTTCTTGTCAGAAGGACATACTGACTCTCAAAACAGCCAGTGTGCTTTTAAATTAAATACCTGTAGCTCAGTTTGAAGATTTCTTGAATGATCAATATTTCCACTGTACTTCTTTAGCTGAACAACACATATTCCCATCAGGCATTGAAAAAGAAAATAAATTCATGACAACTGTTTGCATAACACTTCTGTTTCCTAAGGCAACCAAGGGCTGTAACAGTAATCCAGCCTTGTCAAATCTTCATTTTCACTTATCTTGGCAATGATTAAAAAAAGAGAGAATCTAGGTCTGTTCTACCTTGCATATTCTAAATCCACAATATCCACCAGAGTTGCAAAAGTGGAACGTAAATAATATTGCACATAACTGCAGGTTCATAAACCTTGAACTGCCTTCTAATGAAACATTCCTTCAACTGTTATCATGCAGTCAACACTTCACATAAAGGAGACCCATTTGTAATGTTAGGCAGTATAATGTATCCCTTGTTTTTGAATCTATTAATGGTACCAAAAAAATAAGTGGCGGTTCTTGGAGCAACTGCTAATCATTTGTATAAAAGCTCTCTCCAACTTAGAACTCTCTAAACTCATCCTATGAATAAACGGTAAGTAGGAATGTAAACAGCAGCAAGAGGAATCTAAACTCTATAAATTTTAAGCATCATAACTGTGGGGACACAGCAGGGAAAAAGTATAGAGGATGAAACGCATTAGTCAAACAGTGGGAAATCTCTCGATGAATGCACCAATTATGGAAGAAAATAGCAGTACCATCGTTAATTATAAAAAATATATAGATGATAATATAGTTGCTAATTCTGCATGGCTAAAATGAATTTATGTCAACATTTATTAGTCTTTTTTTTTTAATGACAGAACTAATAGTTTCATCAAACATTACTTACAAGGTTTTGCAGACTGAATAAGTTAATGTGCAATTCCTCAATTATAATATTCCCGCTTTTACCCTGTTTCTGATTGACCCTATTAGCCATCATAAGTAGCTTTATCATAGGTCCTGTTATTTAGAGCTGGGACTAAAGAAGGGAAGATTTTCTGAAAAATTCAGAGAATATAAAGGGAATAACAATTTATAGAAGTAGTTAGTCTTTTCTAAGAATTCCTTCAAAAAGGAATTATATTAACTGTGGAATCACTGAAAGGGTTATGGGGTTGTAGGGAAGAGAATAGATGCTAGTTATAACATTTCTTACGCGATGGGCATCCTTGCTAATCCCCAGTCATGTATTATCTCAATGTGTCTGAGAGGTAAATATTGTCTTGCTTTTCAGATTAAGAACTCTCAGATGTATGGTGGCTAAGTGATTCTCCTGATATCTTAGAATGGTAAATACTAAACAAACAAGTAAACAAACAAAAAAAGTAGGCTCTGTGCATGGCCAGTGGGCCATGTTCCCAATGTTGTAGATTTGTGACACACCCAGTTCAGAAACAAAAGCTTTCACAGTTTATGTTGTAGACCTATGTTGGTCACAGGATATGTGCTGCTTTTTACCTTACTTATTTTGGAATAATACAGAGAACTTCTTTGATCATAGCTGTCAGTTCATATCATCATTAGTCAAGGCAAATTTGTTTTTTTGTTTTTGTTTTTTGTTGTTTTGGTTTTTTTTTTGCCTCCTTCAACCCATGTTCTCAGAGTTATTTTGCTTCCTCCCGTTATATTTGCTTTATGTGCTTTCTATTACCTGGCATACAAATATAGGTATACGGCCTTGAAAAACATAAACAAATATTCCTCAACTTATAATGGCATTACTTCCTGATAAACCCATCACAGGTCAAAAATATCATAAGTCAAAATGCATTTAATATACTTCACCTACCAAACATCCTGTCTGAGTTTATCTTTTTTAAAATTTTTTAAATGTTTTTATTTCTTTTTGAGACAGAGAGAGACAGAGCATGAGCAGGGGAGGGGCGGAGAGAGAGGGAGACACAGAATCTGAAGCAGGCTCCAGGCTCTGAGCTGTCAGCACAGAGCCTGACGCAGGGCTCGAACTCATGGACTGTGAGATCATGACCTGAGCCAAAGCCAGACGCTTAACCAACTGAGCCACCCAGGCACCTCTTATCTTATCCTATCTTGAATGTGCTCAGAACACTAACATTAGAAAACCATAGGACAACATCATCCAACGCAAGGCCTATTTTATAATAAGGTGTTGAATATGTCATGTGATTTATTGATATCGTCCTGAAAGTGAAAAACAGAATGGTTGTATGGGTACAGAATGGTTATAAGTGTACTGGTTGTTTACTCTTGTGATCTGTAGCTACCTGGGAGCTGTGGCTTCCTGCCTCTGTCTAGCATCACTAGAGACAATCGTACTCTATATCACTAGTCCGGGAAAAGATCCAAATTCACAATCTGAAGTATAGTTTCTACTGCAGATGTATTGCTTTCACACCATTGTAAAGTCAAAGAATCGTAAGCCAAACAATCCTAAATTCGGAACTGTCTCTACCGCTGTTGTTTCTGTGTGTCGTTTTCATATAAAAAGTGTTATGGAATAAGTCCCTCTCATGCTTGTTAGTTTTGCTGTATGTAAATTTTGTTCTTTGTGTTTTGTTTCTACATAGTAGCCTGTTATTAATGCATAACTTGTTGCTTTCCATAAAGAATTCTGTGCCTTTACATTACTATTATGATGATGTTTCTATTTGTTAACATAAACACAAGCTAATCTTTATCAATTATTATTTCTGCATCTATTGAGATAATCACTTTATTCTTTTCTTTGATATCATGAATGCGATTGTGTATATTGATGGTTTTTGCCACGTTAAATTTTCCTTTTCTTCCTGGGAAAATCCCTATTTGAAATTTAATATATTTTTTTTTTTACCAGAGTTTCAGTTTGGATTAAAGAAAATTTTATTTGTAAGTTTTATATAGATAAGCTGACCCATAACTTATTTTTTCTCTCTTTCTCTAACTCTGTTATAGAGTTTGTAACAGCCCTAAAATATAAGGTACAATACTCATTTAAACACTTAACAAATTTTGAAGAAACCATCAGTCCTATTCTCTTTCCCCAGAAGCAACCGTGTCTTGAGGAAACTCTATTAAGTACACAGCTTTTCAGGAAAATATTGTATGTAGACGCCAGCACATAGGCATTTGTCTGTCATATATATGTCTTGAATTTTTCCCACACAATTTTATTTACACAAATGGGATTGCAATGGTATGGTTTTTCCCCTTGCACTTTGTGATGTTTGTGGATGTCTCTCCATATTAGTGCACCCTACACATACATTATATCTTTATTATTAAGTGCTCCATTTAAAAAATATTTATTTATTTTTGGGACAGTGCAAGTGGAGAAGGGATAGACAGAGGAGGACAGAGGGTCTGAAGAGGGCTCTGCACTGGCTGGGTGACAGCAGCAAGCCTGTGTGGGCCTCGAACCACCCAAACTGTGAGATCATGACCTGAGCCAAAGTTGGACACTCAACCGACAGAGCCACCCAGGTGCCCCTTAAGTGTTCCATTTTAACAGATAATCATTTGGTTTCCAAGTCTTGGCTATACCACACCTGAGTGCATTAAACAACCTTGTACATGTGTGTTGGTACATCTATAGGCTAGATCCTTAGATCTGAAAATGCTGGGTCAAATTCTGATCGCAAAATCCCAAATATTATAAAAGTGTTATTCATTCTCTTTGATATAAATGTATATACTGTTAAAATATGAAAACTTCTCTACTCTTTTGCATTATAATAAACATGAATCTTAGTAGTCACTGTTTATCTAGTTGAACACGCTTAAACTGAAAAAGTTTTCAAAAACTTTCTTATAAGTATATTAAGTAGAATTCATCTTACTAACAATGACAACAAATATTCATAAAAAGCACCTGTGAGATCTCTTTAGGATAAATGTATTGACTTTTCAAACTGGACGAGACTCACTCTACACTCCTCAATTTATATCTGAGAAGACTGGACCCAATTAAGTAAATAATTTGTTAAATTAATTTGACCCCTTAATGGGAGTATTCAGTCTACAGCAAGTTTGCTTCAAATGTTTGCATGGCAAATTGAGAATCATTCATATTTCCTAGGTAGCTATTGCCATTTAGCTGTATTAACAAGGCAATTACATGTACATGAACACTTTCAGATATCTTCTAAAAGCCATAATGGGATGTTTATAGCTAGCTGTTTTCAACTGGTGGGACTCAAAATTGGGTTCCTTGAGACACTGCATTTTGTGAATAACTAACTAAGATTTCTTAATAAATTTTCCTCCCCAATATTTCTGTAACTTTATGCCCTTAAAATGTCATCTGTAAGTTATTACAATTAATATGAAATAAAACTAATACACAGAATTTGAGAAGAAAAATATAGTTTTTTATTTTCTTATAGTAGAACACAGGTTCCTAGATTTAAAAAGAAATTTGAGTGTGTTATTAAACGCTAGTGACAACCAAATTGTTTCTAGTGTCTAAATTATATATTGAAATTGAAATTGAAATTATCTATGGACATGCCCGTTCTCCTCCCTGCACCCTCACCATTTCACTGTCTTTACTCTCCTTTAGGAGTCCTGCTTTTAGACTGTCTCCACTCTCAGGTATCTGAGGAGAGATAAGACAGACCCAGACTGAGATGCTAGGCAAGTGGAGCACTCTATGCAAAGTCCCTCCCCGTTATCCATGTGAACTTCAGGGAAATGACAAAGCTCATCATGAGATTGTAGAATTTCATGAATCAATAAAGAAAGGATTTGCCTTTTCACTGGTTTCGGGAGAAGATAACTGACAAAATTAGCTTTATTAGAGCATAGAAAGCAGGAAATACGAGGGGAAATCATGATGAAAACTGAAATGGGCACAACAGTCCCCACAATGGGTCCAAAGTTCTTATTTTATCTGTGGGGACTATGAAAGTTTATATAAACTTCCAGACAGACACAACCTCGTATGGCCATCTGTTTGTCAGAATTTTGTCAATAGAAATAGCTGTGACTTTCTCCTACATTCCAGTCAAGTATGGTCAATTGTGTCTTCCCAGTTGTAACTACTCTTTTGTTTCTTGCCCAATAGAGAACTTAAAACAACACTGAAGGAGGTAAGAAAACAGTTCTGGTACTGTCTCCTTGACCCATATAGGACTCTACTTCTATATCACTACTCTGAGATCTTGCCTCGGATTCATGATTCTCTTGCCTGACTCCCCAGTGCATTTTCTATTTCTTGCTTGTCTGCCCATTTTGGTAAAGCTGCCAGTTCTTATGTCTGTATGTATTTAGTTGTTTGTCGCCACACTACATCTCATCCATATTCTGGTTACTTACCCTCCCCTGCAGTCTCCTATGGTGAATTGTAATCTCGAGCACAATCTGGACTGCCTGCTCCAGAATAAAAAAGCATGCCCCATGTTGGTTTCTCTTCTTTTTAAGCCAAACCCCAGGAAATATGTAAAGACTTTAGAGGTTTTCTGGGTCTTTACAACACTGTTGAGATGCTGAGGTCTTTTTGACATTGTCTAAAATACCACAGTATTACAAAGCAAAATTCTGTATGGATATGATTGATGATGTTCCCTGCTTAAGATTCTCTGTGTTGTTCATAGTGGACAAGTGAGAACATATATGCCAGCTTTTAAACATTAGCGGCAGGAGATATGATAGAGACAAATATCTTTTATCTCACCAAGAGTCCCGATTCAAATATGAAATTAAGAGAATAAACTTGAAGTAGAGTCTACAATAATTATACATGTAAGATATGGACACAGCCATGCACAGAGTTTTACTTGAAAAATTTTAACAACTCTTGAGTAACTGCAGTTTTCAAGTGTGTCTGTGTGTGTGTTGGGGGGGGGAGGTGTTTGTTTACTAAATAAAATTGTAAAGTGTTTGATAAGATGTTGGGTCACAAATAACAACTTACCCTATTTTAGTTAAACCAAGGATTTTCTGTCTCCTCCCACATAATTGTTTTTCTTTAAATACAAAACAAAGGAATAAGCCTTAAAGACAAATAATGAAAACATCACCAAAAGGAGATCTGTCCCCAGTGGCTTAAATTATAATAGAAGTTAACATGGGGAAGGGCGCCTGGGCGGCTCAGTCAGTTAAGCATCTGACTCTTGATCTCAGCTCAGGTCATGACCTCACGGTCTGTGGGTTTGAGCCCCACATCGGGTTCTGCGCTGATGGCATGGAGCCTGCTTGGAATTCTTTCTCCCTCTCTCTGCCCTACCCCACTTGTGAGCTCTCTCTCTCAAAATAAATAAATAAACTTAAAAAAAAGAAAGAAGTTAACATGGGGTGCCTGGGTAGCTCAGTCGGTTGGGTGTCTGACTTCGGCTCAGGTCATGATCTCACAGTTCATGGGTTCGGGCCCCGTGTCAGGCTCTGTGCTATCAGCTCAGAGCCTGGAGCCTGCTTTAGATTCTGTGTCTTCCTCACTCTGTGCCCCTCCCCTGCTAATGCTCTATCTCTCTCTGTCTCTCAAAAATAAATAAACGTTAAAAAAATTTTTTAACAGAAGTTAACATATCATAATGGTTCAGGACCCAAGTTTTGAATCAGAAAAAATCTTGTTTAAAATCTAACTCACTATATGACCACAGGTCAACTGACCTCTATGAATCTCAGTGTCTTCATTTATAAAATGGGAATATTGTAGTACAGAGCTTTTTTTTTGTCATACAGAACTTTTAAGATTGGCATGAAGATCAAAATAATAATACATATAATTATTACAATGCTTAAATTACCACCTAACATGTTTGCTAATTAATTCATATCTGAACAACACATAAGAAGTTTAGACACTAGTATTTTAGTAAAAATATTCTAGATTGATAGACTTGCCAGGATATTTTAGTTAGAGATGATTAACTGTTTCATATTTTACCAGTCACAACTGCAAATAATAATATCCTGAGCGGGGGGGGGGGGTCTTCCTTAATGAATGTTTCCCTGCCTCATTCAACATTCCATGTATCTCATCGATTTTAGTACGATGTAAAAGAATAGGCTTCAAATATCACAATTTCTTTCATGTTTTTCTTTATCTCTCCCCACCTTATTTAAAAAAACTCTGTTTCCATATAGTTAATCACAGTAAAGATTTTCAGGAAAGTAATGGGAAAGACTTGGCATGAACTCAAAGAAACTCAATAAAAACAAGTATTCCTGCTTATTACGGAAGTGCTTTTTCTTATAAGGTGCATTACTGAAACAGTCCATGGTATTTCTTACGATTTTTATTGAAATACAGTCAGTCATGTATTTTTGAGGTTAAATTTATAGAGTTATTTAACTGACCCACCTCAGAATAAAATAGTATATTTAAAAATTTTTCTCATCCTTTTGTGTAATAATGCCATTTATATATAACTCTGCATATGACAGCTAATATTCTAGTTGTTGTGATATCAGAACCATTTATTATTTCTCACAGCTGTTCATTCTGCATAGCCATTTATAACCATTTCATGAGTTAACACTCATTCTATCAAAAGACAAATTGATGACTAGCATAACATGCTAGATTTTTAAAAATATATCATTGTAAAGAAGAAGCACAATAATTTGACACTAGAGCACAAAAATATTGCTTGACTGTTGTTGAATTGAACTTACCAAGTCATATAACTGCCTGATCTTTATGTTGATATGCCATATTATGTGTGTGTGAAATCACTATTATTGGATGTTTAGTGGTAGGGATTTAACATTATTTAACTTTTTTTGTTTTTAAATTTTTTTTTTTAACGTTTATTTATTTTTGAGACAGAGAGAGACAGAGCATGAACAGGGGAGGGTCAGAGAGAGAGGGAGACACAGAATCTGAAACAGGCTCCAGGCTCTGAGCTGTCAGCACAGAGCCCGACGCGGGGCTCGAACTCACGGACTGCGAGATCATGACCTGAGCCGAAGTCGGCCGCTTAACTGACTGAGCCACCCAGGCGCCCCTAACATTACTTAACTTAATATCTCCTTATCATAACACAAATCTTTGCCCTTGGAATAGTGAGTATGGATTCTGTTATAATAATTTTTAAAACTTGAGTACTTATTATATCCAAGGCATTATGATAAGGACTTTGATATGCTATTTTAGTTAATGATTACTTTTAAATCATGCATTCTAATGATTATCTATCATTACCTTTATTGTACAGATGAGGAAATTGATACCATGACCATGATTATAGGGCTAATCATTGTAACTTCAATGTCCATATTCTCAACCACAAACTATTTACAACATACTAGAATACTAGAAACTTATAATAGAATCTGATGCTGTTGCTTTCAAAAATTTTAGGGAATCATTTCTACTTTATTACCAAATACTTTCCTAATTTGATAAGTAAACATAAGAGGTTCTTTGGACAAGGTAAAAGATAAAAAGATACAGCAATAAATGTCTTTAAAAATTTTTTAAATAACTTTTACATATAGCTCTATGGCTTGCAAACTCACACAATTATGATAACCCCATAAAATAATCATTATTACTACTACTACTCTATTTCTACAAATTGTGCAATTCACTCTAAAGACAAGTATACGGTTAGGACAGAACCTTTTTGAAAATAAAATAAGCTGAAAGTTTATACTACTGATGCAGTCAGTAGGCTAGTAATCCCACAAAGTTACAATAAAACGACATTTATGTAGACTTGTGTCACAAAATGATTTCATACCTAGATAGACAAATTCTCATTTATTAAGTTTACGGTCTCCCTGTATTCATATGAAATTACCTAAAAAGATCACAGCTCAGGTCCTCTTGATAGATGGGTCTTTGTTTTGATTTTTTTCACAGAGTCTATAATTTTACTCAACGGAAATCTAACTTCTCAGAAGAACTGAATCAACCAAATGATGGCTGTTCTAGGTAGTTTTCATGGCTCACACAAAGCCCATGACAGGTATGAATGAGAATGTTAATGCATCCATTTGACCTTGAAATTTCCAGTTACCTCCACAACAAAGTCTTAACTGATTCAAGCTCAAGCTAATAAACCAATGGGATAAATATTCATAACATAGGGAGAAACTGCTTAAAGTGCAGAAGACCATGGCCATGAACTTTTGAATCATGTATGCTACAAGCACTGATGACATATTATAAGTACTGGACCATGCAAAGCACTGTCCAAGGCACCACTGAGGTGTGGGGTAGGGAATCAGTGATGAGACGAATCAATTTTCACACTGGCTGGCAGAATTAGTCTTATACTATAAGACACCTAATATCTGAAATGGTTCTTAGGGCAGAAATTCTCAAAACTTCCAGAAGACCCAGGTGTAGCTGTTCAAATGACACCCCTGCTATGGATCTGTCTATCTGCTTCTGACCCATTTCCGGATCTCCTACTGCTCATGTAGCAGGTGTACAGAAAAAAACCCCACCATGTGGCTAATATTAACAATATGTAGAAAAACAGATGAGAGAAGGGTTGACTATATTTTAATAAGAGACTTTAGGAATTGGGGAGAATAAGTTGCTAAGTTCATCATCAGCATCATCTGTTCAGCACAGATTTTTTTTTTTTAATTCATCGAGAGCTCAGTAAAAGCCAAAATAACAAAAATAGCTTGAAATGTTCTTATTTTCATGTATCATATGGTATTTCTTTCTCATAGCAAATGACTTTCTCTAGAGAAAATTCTATTGCTATTTTTTAACAGCACAATCATATTAAACATATTAAAGTTGCCATCTGGAGAGTTTCAAATTTGTCAACTAGGTAAAAATGCATATTATATATATATATATTTTTTCTGTAAAGCTGATAAAGAGTCCAAAACACGTCTCATATATCATTATCAGAGAAGCAATGTGTAGGCAGTTTTCAGTTTGGGTCTTAATAAATACTTATTATTTTTGTATAGATTTATATTTTGTGAATTCAAAACAATGTACAATGCCACTCCAATACTCCTCCCCTCCTCCATTTGAGACAGTGAATTAATAATGTTGCTACTATCATCCGCATCCCCTGTTAAGTAGATGCTGTATATTTAACAGGACTGGAGGTGGAAGCACACGTACCATCTCAGGGAACAGAGGTGGACATCATAATGTCCTGCACTCTGGTGTCTCCCTGTCTCCTTTCCCTCCTATCTGCTCTTCTCTTCAAATGAACGCACCAGCAGAGGTTTCAGGGCACTATTTCTTTGACTACAGCAAGGCAGCCATATGGAAGCTGTCAATCAAACCTCTCAAACTCTAGGTTACGTCTGTTTCATAAAATTCAATTTCATAAGGATGGGAGATGGAATGACAGCCTCACTTACTCTGACTGCTAAAGGCCAATCAAGAGTTGAAATGAAAGCAGAAATGTTATCAAGATCACTACCGTGTACTGGCAGTCACTGTAGCAGTGAGTTATATCAGAAATTGCAACTAGGAATACAAGAGAATACCATTTCAGATGGCTACAGGAGCATTTTAGAATTTGTCACGACATATGCTATTTTTGGCATGGTAAATACCATGTCTTCTGTGCCCTTTAAAGTAACCATATTATTGGATTCAACACAGATATGGAGATGTTATTCTGAAAAGAGGCAGTCATAATATTTGTTTTTCTGTTGACAGAATGTCTGTGGCTGTCCATGGGTGAATGTAATAAGAGATGATATTCTCTACCAGCTTTAGGAGTTCTACCATAGACTCCATTAATGTAGCATAGATAACTAGTACAGGCTCAAAATGATAAATTCTGTCAAGTCATGAAATGTATTTCATACCTGAAACTTTAAAATTCAAAGCATTACAAGCACTCCTAAATCATACACACGGTTTCCCCGTCCGCATGTGGATGCTTTATATACTATTATTAGTATTCATAGCACTATTCCAAGCATTTACAGATATGAGCTTACTTAATAAGGTAGACAATACTATTACCTCCATTTTATTTTATTTTAAGTTTATTTATTTATTTTTGAGAGAGAGTGCAGGTAGGGGAGGGGCAGAGAACAAGAGGGAGGGAAAGAATCCCGAACAGGCTCTACAGTGTCAGTGCAAGAACCATGAGATCATGACCTGAGATGAAGTCAGGTGCTTAACAGACTGAGCCAGTCAGGCACCCCCTATTATCTCCATTTTAAAGATGAGAAAATTGGGGCGCCTGGGTGGCTCAGTGGGTTAAGCGTCCGACTTCAGCTCAGGTCACGATCTCGCGGTCCGCGAGTTCGAGCCCCGCGTTGGGCTCTGGGCTGATGGCTCAGAGCCTGGAGCCTGCTTCCGATTCTGTGTCTCCCTCTCTCTCTGCCCCTCCCCTGTTCATGCTGTGTCTCTCTCTGTCTCAAAAATAAATAAACGTTAAAAAAAAAAAATTAAGATGAGAAAATCCAGGCAGAATGATTAATTTCCCAAGGTCATACAGCTGTTAATTGGTGAAGATGACTTGTGTAGTATCCAAACTTTGAACTACAATCATGTTATCTTTCAAATGATATTATAAATATATATGCATATATAATAATGCATAAATTGAATATATGTGTATGCACGTTAGTTGTTATAGATTCAAGAATTTTTTTTTTCTTTTTAGTTTCATGAAGTCATCATTCCATTCCTTTTCAGTGGGTTCATTATTAAGTTAATGAACCCACACAAAACATTGCCTAAATTTTTATTTTAAATAATGGAGCTTTTCCCACCTTTTGTAGCCCTGAGCATGGTCCCACATCATTGCAGTGCTTTTAGGCTCCTATCTCCCAGTGACATGCGGTTTCATTGGCAATGGAGGATAAATTAGACAATTATCTCTGAAATGATGCTTCTCTCTGGAGAGGTATTTAAAGATGCTAACTATATTTAAGGGGTCCAATTTACTAATGAGCTGTCCAAAGCACCAAACTACGATGTTCCACCACTCAAGTTATAAGCTTATATAGAGCTGGCTGTAAACACTAACTCAAACCTGGTTATATGAGTTGTATTCATAACATGCATCACTATACGATTTAATTATTACATATTCGATTAACTTACGAGTCCAAAAATATAGCTTTAAAAAAATCTAAGTGTAACATATTATAAATGCCACATAAAAGCATACAGGTGAGTTTCTAAAGGATAGTTGGAAACAATTACATAAATACAAATGGAATCTTTTTCCAAATTATTTTACAAGTCTTTAAGTTCTTATTCCACTGTAAAGAAACCAATGAACAAAAATTCAGAATTAATAAATTATGGATTTTTTTATGCAAAAAACACATGTCAAACTCCAGTCAGTGATTCCACACACAAAGAAGAGTCCTTAGTCCTACATCAACAGAAGAGTCTTTTGTCGTTTGAGTTAAAATGTGTTGGGTATGCATGTAGCACTTTTTGTACTTGACCCCTTTAGGAAGGTTTTGGATTAACTGACCCAGTGTCTAAAAAGAGTTGCACTTCATAATTCTGGGAGCCAACTAATTTCTTATAATTTTGTATATAAAACAACATAAACCACTGCGTTACACCATAATCTATAGCACTGAAATGATTCCATAGATCTTAATTCATATTGTTTGGGAAAGATAAATATTGACTCTTACCTCACACCTTGGAGGAAACAGAAGCCAGAAGAGTTTCCACAGTCACCATGTTTACTTCCTTTATGAAAATGTTTTGAACTTTTGTTTTTTAAGTTACTGATTTTTTTTTCTCGGTTCCATAAAAAATTAACCAGGAGTTTCCATTCATTTGCTGTGTGCTTGACAATCACAGCAGGAGTAACTATCAGGTTCTAGAGCTATATTCTTCTTCAAAGTTCTGACAGTAATTCTGACCTTTTCCAAACATATCATAAAAACTAGTTTATTGGCAAAGCTTCCTGAGATTTAACATTTCCTTTTCCTAGAGCAAGAAGTTTCAGAGAATACTGAAATGGCCATGCTATCTATGTAATTCCCTTATGACTAGGTTGGAATTTCTTAATTCTTCAAGTATGCTAAAAAGAGAAGAGAAAGAAAGGTTTGAAGATGATTAAGTTGCCCTTTCTCTTGTATTTTAAAGATATGGTAATTAAAACCAAGAAATGTGTGTGCGTGTGTGTTTAGTCTGTGTAATATATACATAGTGATGTAGATATATAGAATATTTCATATAAATATAGTGAGAAGCCAGCTACATCTCAGCCATTTACATAGAGTTTTGCCTAACAGAGAGATCATAAAAAATGTTACAGAAAATTTATAAGGAATTACTTGTCATTAAAAATCTTTAAACTTTTTTTTAAAAATAATGTTTATTTATTTTTGAGAGAGACAGAGACAGCATGCCAATGGGTTAGGGGCAGAGAGAAAGGGAGGCACAGAATCCAAAGCAGGCTCCAGGCTCAGAGCCATCAGCACAGAGCCCCATGCGGGGCTCGAACTCACAAGCTGTAAGATCATTACCTGAGCTGAAGTTGGATGTTCAACTGAATGAGCCACCCAGGCGCCCCTAAACTTTCTTTATATAAGATATCATTCTGAGCTATGGGCCATAGGTTATGACTTTGATTTTTAAAAATATTAAATTAAATTATGTAGAATATGTTTTGCTTCACGTATTAAGTTCACAAAATAAAAATTACAACCAATCTCAAAATAATGGTTTTTCCTGCTTCGTCTTTTTGATATCAGTGTTTGTCATTGCTGTTGATTATTACGTTTGTTTTCTTTAATTCCCTCCAATTGGCTTTATTTGCTTCACTGACAATCACATTTCATATTTCACTTTGAAGGAAGCAATGTCAGTCTCAGACCCCAGTCACTGGACCCCAGCTGAGCTCTGCCAAGTCCACCACTGGTCACATAGCTTTTACAGGCATGACGTCACCATGGTGTTGCATTTTCCTGCCACTTTCTCATTCCCTGTTGTTCTAAGGGGGTTGATCACCTTGCTGGTCTGGCGAAGTCTAAACACTCATATGTAATTATAGTCCTGCAAATGCATACAGAATTCAGCCACATCATGGTGGGAATTAGAAATGAGCCTAGTCAGTAAAACAGAATCTACTAATTACTTGCACTGATGGTTTTTCTGGAAGAAAATAATCATGACTCTTTTGATAAAAGGCAAATAAAATTGCCTGAACACCCTTCTACTATCTTATTTCAAAATAAGTTGACAATTTTAGACTTTTTCAACGTATCCATTCTGAAAGTTCTAAGTCTGAATTGTACTTTAAAATTGGATGCATTTTATAATAATGACATTTGGTAGAAAGGCCTGCATTAAACTCATTTTAACTAACTTGCCATACAACAGTACTAGAAATAAACTATAAGAAAATGATATATTTCTGTTCTAATATGTAAAACTATAATAATTTTAAAACTACAAAATATTCCAAGGGTTTTTCCTATTTTTGGAAATATTCACAGATCAGAATTCTTTCTTGATAATTCACAAACCTGAACCAAAAACACAGACATGATTTTAAGTTTGTAGGATATATTTCTATTAATTTTATCATATTTGAGTGAGGTTTTTAAAAAGAACAAAATACCATATGATTTCACTTACATATGGAATCTAAAAAAAACAAACAAATGAACAAAAAGCAGAAACAGACAAATAAACACAGGGAACAAACTGATGGCTCCCAGAGGGGTGGAGGGTGGGTGTTGGGCAAAATGGGTGAAGAAGAGTTGGAGGTATAAGCTTCCAAAAAAAGAAGAGAAGGAGAAGAAGGAGATGGAGAAGGAGAAGGAGAAGGAGAAGGGGAGGGAGAAGGAGAAGGAGTAGGAGAAGAAGAAGAAGAAGAGGTAGGAGAAGAAGGAGGAGAAGGAAGAGGACAGGGAGAACAGCTAAATATTAGCTGGCATACAAAATTCTAAGTACTATTGATATTAAATATTAACCAACACTATAGAAGATATACATATTTAAGATAGCAACTGAAAATTGAAAACTATAATTTAAGCTGGACCTATTCAAGAATTTACCAAATGGTAACTCTATGAGGTGAAATGGCAGCTTGTGAGGGAACTGATTGATCATTTAATTAGCTTGACTGTGGCAATCATTATACAAAGTATACTTATATCAAAATACCACATTGTTCATCTTAAATATATACAATTTCTCATTTGTCATTCACACCTAAAGAAAGCCAGGGAAAAATTAAAAAGAAAAAATAAAAAAGAATCCAAAAAAGTACAAAAACAGTAAGGCATTCCAACCTGCTGTTTCAGTATTCATTCTCATTGGGGGTTCAATTTGTTCGAAAGTTCCTGAGAAATGTCAGTTTTCATATTCCACCATACAATTGAGATTAAGTGATACTGGGGGGTTTTAGATCTATTTTATAGAGTAATTTCATCAGAAGTTAATGGCTGGTTGGAATAACTATAGATTTTTTCTATATTAGTCTTGATTTTAATTAGATAAGTAACTTAAGATTGCCATCACAAATCAAGCAAGGATTTCGAAATGTAGAAGGGAAAAAAAGTTAACAATCTTTAATCAACATAAAATTTTTCATGCATATTTTCCAACTGTCGTTTATGGCTGGACACATGGTCCAGATAATGTTTTAGAGTTTATTTGAATAAGAGATCTCCCAGACTGAGCCTGACAGAGGAAAAAGTAAAGTAATGGTGAATACAGAAGTAACTGCTGAGGTGAGGCATTTGCATACTAGAAGCTCTGTAATTTATGACCTGAAAGGATAGTTTAGGCAAGGTGTTATCAAATTAAAGTTGAATTGTAATTTTAATATACATTTCCAACGTTGAACAACTTCTCATTCCACTTCCCCTGCTATACATGTAAGTTGATATTCTGAAAATTAAAAGAAACTTTTACTCTGTGAAGCTGTGATGTCTCAAACTACTATGAGATGAGGAAATGCAATACATTGAACTCACAACTTCAAAGACTAGGAGACATATTAAGTGGTAGTTAGGTCTTATCCATGGGGTGATCCATTTCTTTCACCCTTTACAAAGAAGACAGATTTTTATCAGCTTCTTCCTAACATTCCTGAAAATGCATCTGATAGTGCAGCAAAGTGCCATTTCCCATTGCATGAACATCACAAATGATAAACTTCACCCACCATGAACCACTTGATAAAGCATAGATGCTTATCAAATCTGAATATTGTTATTGACCAAGTAATAGTGTGCACATTGGAGGAGGGGTATGTCAAAGTGCTACAGGTCATAAAGAACCATGGGCGACATATAACATTTGTTAAGCAGCCAGATGGTGGTGTCACCTATTATTATAAACAAATGAAAAAAACAAACAGACATTGCAGGATAGATGATATGATTTATAAACCAGTTATAATGTTGACCTTATCTGGGCTACTGGTTGGATAGAAAGCTAGGAATTAACCACATGATGCCCTTTATCTTCTTCTTGACAAGACATGAGACTTTGCAAAATGTACGAACATGACCATACTGTGAAACTAAAAGTCTACAGAGTACCTCTTTAATCGACATGTGAAATACAAGCAGATGAGTGTTGTCTCTGCAGAGCAAGGCCAATGAATAAGTGCTGTCATTTATAGTCTTTTTTCCAGCTTTAGAGTGCAAAGTGTTAGTTTCTATACATCCCATTGATTGTTTCAGTTCCCTCCCAAACTTCTGAACTCATAGCAAAACAAAACAGATTGGGAGCTTTATAATTCATTATTTTAATAACTCTTGCAAATTCAAACTCCATTAATAGATATTAATTGCAAATCCTTTTGCACTCATTAGTTTATGACCTGCTCTATGTGTATTTAATATGCAAATATATGAAATGCAGTGATTAGCCATCTTAGTTACTCAAATCCTAGAAGCTTTAGTATTCATATCTATAAAATGAGTATAAACACTGAATCTCCCTCTGGGGTTTGTATGATATTTGAATAGAATATTAATTATAATAAGCAACATTTATTAAGTGGTTATTATGTGTCATGTACTTTATATGCATTAATGCAATACTTATAACTCCCCTGTGTGTTGGTTTCCTTATTATGCCCATTTTATAGATGAGGAAACTGAATCACTGAGGAGTTAAGTAACTTGCACAAGGTCAGGCAGACTAGAAGTCAAATCCAGACAATCTGGATCCAGAGCCACATTTCCAGCCACAACACTACACTGATATCTCTACCTAGTTTGTTATTAACTTAACTGGTCTCCCAGTCTTTGGTCTTTTCTTTTTCTAATCCATCCTCCATAAGCCACCAAATTGACCTTTCTAAAATACAATCCTAACATATTATTTCTTTATAACTTTTAATCCATTTCACTAAATCCATGCATTAAAATTCATTTTCATATCTTATAATACCCTTAAGCCCCTGGATGAAGTTCTCATCCACTCACTCGCTAAGACTGCGAATACAGCCCAAACTTTTACCTTAAATATTGGCAACACACTTTCTCTCATACCTCTACAGCTTTCTATATCTGGTATACATTTCCTGAAACAAACTTCCTACTCTGCCAGAAAACAACATCCACTTTTCAAGATCTTAATCAAATTTTCCCAAAGAATCCTATTACAGTTTCAAGAGATCTGAGTAGACCTCCTCTGAGCTGCCTATCCTCTTGTATTAAACTTAATTGAAGTCACATCCCACTGTGTTGCAATTATGAGTTTTCAGGTCTCTTTGCCTCACTGGACTGTGAGCTCTTACAGAATGAGAATGGAGTTTGATGTAGCCTTAGGTGATAAGTGCCTGACATCCGGCAAGTATTTAGCCCTTGAAAGCATTTATTCAATATCTATTTGTTCTCCGTATTCAGATCATTTAAGTAGCACATCAGCAGTCAGTTCAACAGTTCAATCCAATCAACATTTATGGAACACTACCGTCTGTCAGATACTGTGGTGGGTGTGAACAGGTGTGAACTACCCATGGCCCTGCCCCTAAAATTGGGTGGCAGAGTGGCATACTCCCAGTTAATTTTGATACATTCCACTAACACAGTTATGTATGAAGTGTTAGGTGAGCACAGAAGAGGGGCACTTAACCCAGACTGAGGAGGGAAGAAGAGAACATGGATATTAAAGCTGTCTCTCCCCAAATTGCTATTGAAACTTCAATTACTGATTAAATGGAATGCTTTCTATTCAGCAGCTGAAGTCCCCCCACATCTTGATAATTATGACAGTCAGCAAGCTTGTTACTAAGGTAGTTCCATCATGGTCTTGAAAGATCCAAAGATTAAAACAGTCGTAACTAGTCTGCTAGTTATGCTGCTGAAGTGTTCATTCCCTGATAATCCAAAATGGAAAATGGCTAGTCTTCTGCAAACTTAGTGATTTAGCAAACTCATCAATTAATGCCATGAACAGTAAATGTCAACATGCACAATTTTCTTTCACTATAAAACAGAAAGAGAATGAAGAGGTGGAGGAGGAGAAAAGAAGAAGGAGGAGGAGAAATAAAACAAGACCACATTGGGCTACAGATTTATTTGGTTATTTCTCATATATTAAATATTTGTAGACTATATTTTTGGCTTGAGAGTTTTTGTCAGAAACCTGAACAGCTACAGTACTTTAGCCAATCTTTTATATTTTCTATTCGTCAATGTTCTAGAAGACTACATACTGACATGTTCTATCATCGTTCTGAAACATGAACGTGCATCCTGTCTGTCTTATCTAAGTATTACTGTCTGTGCTAAGAATTACATCTCACACATAATACCCTCACCACAATTACTGAGTGTTGATTGGACATAATTATAAATATAAAAGTTAGAATTTCACTTTGCAAAATTCTCAGATGCAGTAAAATAAAAGGATAATTTATGGAATTAGAATTCAATGGGTCTTGACTACGTTAACATTCTCTCTATAAAAGCTCATAAATTAGAGAACTTCTACAGGCCCTTGTTCCCTTGCAGTCTATTTTCAAGACAAAAGCTAGAGTGATCCTCTTAAAATATAGTCAGATCATGTCAACCCTCTGCTCAAAATTCTCCAGCTGCTTTCCATCTCAGAATAAAAGCTAAGCCCTGTAAACACCTGAGTCCCTCCACTATCTGCCTCACCACCTGCTTTTCACCTCTTTGACCTCATCCCCTATACCTCTCCCTGAACTCATTCCACTAAAGGTACACTGGGGTCCTTGCTGATTCTTGAACATGGCAGGCATTCTCCTACCTCATGGCTTTTGCATGTTCTGTCTTCTCTGCCTAGAAAACTCTTTTCCCAGATACTTGTGTGGCTCAATTCCTTATATCCTTCAATTACTTAAGCAAAATTCATCTTCTCATTGAGATCTTTCTAGTCACTTTATCCAAATCTACAATCTCACCCCACCTCATGTTCTAAACTTCCCATCAGTTTTATTATTTCCTCTTGGCACCCACCACTTTTTAACATAATATGTATGTTAACATTTTACCCTATTTCCTATTTCCCTGAACTAGAGTGTGAGCTCCATGAGGGCTGAGAGTTTTCTCTTTGTTTTACTAACATATACTCAGTGTTTGAACCAGAGCTCGACATATTGCAGGTGCTCAATATATATGCTGAATTGACTGAATGAATCCCAATAATGATAATTAAATATTTTTAAAAGTAACAAGTGTTACAAATTAGAAAGGGCACTTGCTCCTATAGTGATTTATAGATGCTGTTCTAACTCTAACTAGCTGTGTAATAATTACTAATCACTTGGTTCACTATCTTCAACAAAATCATTACCAAGGAGAATCAATAAAGAATATGAATCATTAATCTCACCTATCTTATAATTTGCTAGGAGGCAGCATCTTTTGGCATTAGAATGGACCCACAAAACTTTATTTTTGTGTGTAACCTTAAGAAATCATGAAAAGGAAGAAGACAGAGGCATACAGAGAGAACACCGCATCTCAGATGTGGGTGGGCTTTAATCTGGGCTTGCAAAAACTTTTATGGAAGACTAAGAAAATGTAAATTATTCAATTATCTTAATCATATGATAAATATCATCAGGGGAACTTTCTTTGCTCTCACAATGCCTTCGTACTTACCTAACTTACTCTAACTTGAAGAGAATGCGTGGAGGGGAGAAGTCCCCAAATGACTAAGGTTAAATTTTCCATCAGTAAAGAAGAATGAAAATTCAAAACAGAATCAGGTTTTGATTTTTTCTTGTTTTTGTAGAAAGTGAAGAATGTATCCCTTGACCACCTGAGATTCATATCTGCTACATGTATACTATTATATTTCCTCTTTGAAGCAATTCTGTATAGGAGGAATTATTACATTCCCTAGTTTACAGTTGAGAAAATTGGTGCCTGGTCTGACTGGCTCCAATGTTCTTAATCTCTGCATCATACAATTTCAAGTCTTGACAATTTTATATTCTACACAGTTTCAAGTTATTATTTTGTTTCCCATGGTTCCCTGAAGGTACTGAAACATGAACCTAAGAAAATAAACCCTTTTACAAAATCATAACTTTAATCATTGGATTATTGTTTACATTGATCTAATGCTCACATGAAAACAATGAAAGAATGAATGAATAAAGATCTCCTCCTTGATGTAAGTTTGGACCCTTCATTTCCTTTTGAAATGGAGATTACTGAAATAACTAAATAAGGCAAATATACAAATGTACAGAATTGTATAAGATCAGACTCTGTAGACATGCTGCCTGGAATTCAAACCCACCTTTGACCCATTTGATTCCTCTGTTTATAGTTCATATTTTTAAATCTTTAAAAAGAATATCACAGTAGTACCTACTTCATATGATAGTCCGAGAATTAAATGAAATAACTTATGTCAAGCACATATAGAAGAGCCGGCACCTAGTAAGTAATCTGAAGCACTTTCTAGGTTATAAAGCATCCACTATGTCAAATAGTTATTTTCTCTCATATCTGGGAATTAAGAGTAGAACTTTCTAGGTCTTATGTAAATCACATTTTGTCATGTTTATTTCAAGTGGAATTCCATAATTGGTTCAGGAATATTAAAGCATTTTCATTTACACTAATACTTTCTAATTTAATAATAATGAAGACTCCAATGAAATATGGTATGCTCCAAGAGAAAATTTGCTGTCCTGAAATACTTGCTGAATAAATTAGTTCTAGGTGATGTGCAGGATGAATCCCATACAATGAGCCCATAAGAGCTGTAAGAAGTTTGAACAGCTTGCTTCCTGAAGCAAATCTTAAACCACAGACCTGGAACCTAACTCCATCAGTTAGGGGTTTCTGTCAATGGGTATTTTCAGAAAGGGCATGCAAGAGCAACCAAGGCTTGAGGGTAGAGATTTGCAGAAAGTGTTTCATCCTTTGGTTAGCTGACTATAGCCTAACGAGGGCGATAAAAAACATTAGCTCAAAATTCTTTGGTCATGTGCTTTCATCCATCTTGACAATGGACTGGATTTTTTGGATGACCAACCTGATCAGGGATGCGGAAAGACATCCATACAGTGACATTGCCTGAGAGGAAAGGTTGGAAATCTCAGGCACAAGATTTTATCTCTCACTTCTAAAAGAATTTGTTGCTTTTGTATGTTGCTATGCATTGTTGCTCATGCAACTTTTTATCAAGAATGATGCTAATTTAGACAGTGTTTCTCTCCAGAGGAAAGACATTATAGGAAACATAATGTAAAGATGAATTCTATCCTCTTGATGTATATGCACATAAATTCTATTTGCTAATGTTTATCAATGTTTAAAATGGAACACCTTACCTCTACTTCACTCCTCAAAAACCCTCCAATAGAGGGTATTGTTGCACAGATATTTTAGGTAAACTGCACAAGATCAAACATTAGATGAAAGATTTGAAACCAAAATTTTCTGAATTTCAAGACTATATACTGTTAATAGTCATGCTAAGCTACCTGGGAAAAATATTTGTGGTATGAGACTGTTAGATTTATTATTGTGTTTTTTTTTTCTTTTTCTCTTTTTCTAGCAGTGGCATTGAAGTTACATAAAAGTATTAATGATTGTCAGTCTCCATCCTGGGTTACCTTTCTATGGGCTCTGGAATGGCAAAAGTGGGTGGTTATGTTTTAGATTGATCAGACTGCCTCACATACTTTAACAAGGGTATGAATTATTCATAGGCATGTAAGGGTTCTCTGCACTATCTCATTTTTCACAGAAATACGTGAGAGAAAAATCACCCTTCATCAGAAACCAATGCAGTTTTCTTAAGATAAATCTGTGACCTGTATCTGTGGGTGAAGACCTTTTGAATTTTTTCTGCAGTAACATTTCCCTGCCTTCAAAGTATTTTGCCCAAATGATGATCTCAGAGCCCAAAGATTAAAGTTTCCTTTTGCCAACAGACGGGCTGAGAACAGAGTAGCATGTCAACACTCCAAGGTAATTACCCTTGTAAAAGGTGATTTAATTAGATATCTAAAATGAGCTTTCTATTCTATATCTACAGTTTAATGGAGAAGAGCTTCCAAAAAAGGTGATGTTGCTCCTTTATGATTATTAGAGGTTTTGAAGAGCAACAGACTGGGCAGGGAAATGATGCCCAGAAGACACCAGCACCACACAATGTCTATGACTTGGATAAAGGGCAACAGCACAGGGACTTTGGGAATTTCTAAACCAAAAGACAAGGAAGAATATACTTTAATGCAAGCATCCTATTACTGACTATGGCTAGGGTGATGTTTTCAATTATGGTTTGATCAAATAGAGCTTCGTGTCGTTTGAGGATCAACAAGCAGCACAAAGAACTCTGAACAATCTGATCACATATTATGATGGGCTTTCTCTCATTTAGTACTCACAGGTGAGCCGCCCTTTCTCTTATTTTTTGTTTGTAACAAATACACAAAATGGAAGCTTTCTTTCTATTGCTCCATGACTGCATGAAAATGCAGCATCCTCTGCGAGATACAAGGATCACATGGTTATTCAACAGCTGTGCCTCATTCAAAATATCAGCGTGAATTAACATGCATATTATCTTTCCAGAATGAGAATGTATACAATGACTTTGTGTCCTCCCCCTCCAGGTTGACACTTCAAATAAATGTTTGGAATTAGGCAAGTGTTCCTTATTCTTTGCAAAAGATGGAAAATTCACAAATCCTGGTATATGAGCACATAAACATTTCACCACTTCCCAAATATACAAGTGTGAAATGGTCGTCATAAATACAAATGTTCATAGCTGTACACAAGATGGGTCCAACCACATTACAGCAGCACGCCTTCTTGCATTTTATCACAGCACTAAAATATGCAATTCCTTCCCTTGAAAAAGCACTGTTATAGGCATTATAAAGAAATGAGTCACAATGTGGTCTGAGCAATTATCACCCTGGAGGGAAACACAATGATGCAATTCAACAGGAATAGCTGTTTAGACAACCGGACTCCACTAGTTCACTATTTGAGCCAAGGGGCCCAATTCATCACCTGGCCTCAATTTTAGGAGAATTCCATTCAGTGAAGACTAAAACAGTCAAGGGACTTAATAAGAAAGCCTATTAAGCACAATAAAAAGCTGACTATAAATAGAGGTGACTATGTTAGAGTAATAATTAGATGTCCATGAAGAGATGAGGCATATGTTACGTTGTACTACTGTTTTGTAATGCTTTTTTTTGTTAAAGCATTTCACTATCTACTTTAATCTTTCTAATATCAATATTTAAGGTTAAGGACTGAGAAGCAGTGCTTAGCAGGAAACTGCATCGAATTTTAGTGTCCTTTTAATGATGAAGTAATGTCCTAAGCCTTCCAAGTCCTGCATGTAGGACTTCATATTCAAAATCATTATCTTGGGTTACGCCATAGCTATATTCATTACAGCCTCTCTTTTTTTGGAAAACTCCCACTATTTTGGCTTTTACAATGAAACAGATAAAAACCTACCACAGAAGACGAAAGTTCAAATCAATGTATACAGCACTGCTACACTCTTCAGTGCCTTTAAAAAATGAGAAGAAAGCAATTCACCATATCCTAAAAGCAGTCTCTTTATAAAACAAATGACAATATTTGGCAGATGTTTGTCTCATAGGGATGGCCTTCAATATTAGCAATATATAACAAAACAGGAGTGTGAATTTTCTAGATTGGGAAAATTACTTCAACTGAAAGTAGAACACTTAATAATATAACAGCTGCCCATGAACAACAGATATTAAAGAAAAGATGATTAAAAAAAAGACTTTTAGCATCACTGAGCAAACATACACTAGAAGAAAACAGGTATGCTATGGCATTTGTTCAAATAGCATCCATAGTTCATCATACAAATTTTATAATAAATGCTGTTGGGAAATAGGGAAATCTCACATCTGATTTTCAGAGTAAATAACAATAATAATTTGAAACACACACACACACACACACACCACCACCACCACCACCACCACCACCACCACCACCACCACAAGGAGTAGAGTACTATCAGATTAGGGAGGAGTTAAGCTGCCTCTAAATTTACGAACTACTCTGGATGTGCTGATATTAAATCTTTACTCTGAAAGAAATGCTCTAAAAATATAACTCTTTCCCCATGTTATTTTTTTGACTCCTTTATTTGGAGAAAAATAATGTTATCACTATTTGAGGAAGACATGTTTTTGTATGTAGAAAAAGAAATCTACAGATAATTACTAGAATTAGAATATGAAGTTAATAAATTCGCAGTATGCAAAAGCAAATGGTATTTTATATTCAGCAATATTTAAAAATAACATTTTGATAGAAGATATATTCTCAACAGCAATAACTTTATCAAATGATTAGAAACAAATTTAATGAAAAAACATGTAAGACCTTGACACTGAAACTCATAAATAAGACAGAAAAAAAATGACCAATCTAATACAGATAGACAATATTCATGAAATGCAAAACTCAATTTGTAAAAATGCCAATTGTTTTTAAATTGACTACAAATTCAAGGCAAAATCAATCAATATATCTGTCAAGATTTCCCCTATCTTTGTTATCCTACAAGTTCTGAGAAATGCATCAATGCCAGAAGACAGACAACGGTTTCTACATAGTTGATGTTCTGTGTCAGGCATTGTTCTGTATTCTCTACTAATATGAATTCATGTAATCCTCCTAACAACCTCATGAATTGGGTACCATTAGTATCCGTATTTCAGGTATAAAGATTATTGAAGCATAGAGAAGCTAAATAACTTGCTGAAAGCCACAAAGGTATAAATTGAACCCAGAGTCTCTGAGATTCTGTTAACCACTACACAACAGTGAGGAGAGGCAATCAAATATTCTTCCATCTTATTCTATCATAAATTCGTAATGTACCAGACATGATACATATTTAATTTTGAATTACACATAGAAGTATATGCTATGTATATTAAATATATATACATGTTTTAAATAAAAATATGTATCGAGACTAAGAAAGAAAATATAGCCAATAATTCTGAAATCCCCTATGTGCCTGCCCTCCCCACATTTTATTATCTCATCTTTCAGGTAGCATTATCATGAAATTGGTGTTAATGAATCCACTGCCTTTCTTTAGTGATACAAATATAGGTGGTCCAACTGTAAGCAATATATTTTGGTTTAAGCTTATATTCTACATTATAAAAATGATTTATAGTTTAGATATTCTTCCATTATTTCTTTTTCTGCTCAAAATTATCCTTTTGATGTTGATCATATAATGTATTTGGCTGCAGTATTTTCATCTATTTTCACTGATGAGTATGACATTTATTTTCCTATCTCCTGTTAATGGATTTCTGGGTTGTTTCCAGTTTTTTTTTTGGTGTGTATTTGTGTGAATGCATGAGCACACACGGTATTAGCAACATTACTGTCACCAATATCTTTATATATGCCTTCTTTACAAGTCCAAGAATGACTATAAATTTAGAAAGGAATTTCTAGACGCTAGAACATACAAACCTTCAACATTTTTTAAATGATGCCAAACTTTTTCCTACAAGGTCCTATCCGTCCAAACCCCACATGAGAGGAAGATGATGGGTCCCTCTGCTCCACATCTTGACTGGCACTTATACACCAATAATGCACAACAACAACACAACAGCATTCACTGACCTTTTTTTTTTTTTTTTAATCAGCCAGTCTGGTGGTTGTGCAATGGGTTTTCAACATAGGTTTATCAGTTTCCCTTTTTCTCAAGTGCTTTAATATCCATGCATGTTATTATTAATAATTTTAATTTCCTCTCTTATAAATGCTTGTTCATTTCTTTAGCTCAATTTTCTACTGTTAGTATTTTCATAAAATTTGTTTACATATTTGGAAAAACTTTTTGTTGTGATTATTTTGTTGAAACAACTTCTAGGTTTTGACATCGTTCTCTTCTCTGTGTAAGTCTTGTTTAATAAAAATCTTTTTTTCTTCTAACGGTACAGATATATTGCTGCTCTTTGAAAATAATTTGCATGGTATATATTTTTCTGTCCTTTCAATCTGTCTCCTAAACATTTTTGAAGTTGAGACAGAATATAGCTGAATTTCTAAAAACCTAACAATTCTTTCTATTAACTAGAGAACTTAATCAATATATTATTGTTTTAAAAACTTGCTATTATTTCCACAAACTTGTTTTATGTTTTCTATTTCTTTTTTAAAATATTTTTTTAATCTTTATTTATTTTTGAGAGAGACAGAGACAAAGTGAGAGCGGGGAGGGGCAGAGAGAGAGGGAGACAGAATCTGAAGCAGGCTCCAGGCTCTGAGCTGTCAGCACAGAGCCCGATTTGGGGCTCGAACTCATGAACCATGAGATCATGACCTGAGAGGAAGTCGGATGCTTAACTGACAGAGCCACCCAGGTTCCCCCACTCTATTTCTTTTTTAAAAATTGATTGCCCTGGGACACCTGGGTAGCTGAATCAGGTGAGTGTCCGACTTCAGCTCAGGTCATGATCTCACATTTTGCAAGTTCAAGCCCCACTTCAGGTTCACGGCTGTCAGCCCAGAGCCTGCCTTGGATCCTCTGTCCCCCACTCTCTGCTCCTGTCCAGCTTGCATTCTCTCTCTCTCAAAAGTAAATAAACATTAAAAATGTATTGCCCTATTTGCAAACAATAGAATTTTCCCCATTGTTTTTTATTCTATTTGTTTAGAAAGTTTATCCCTGTGCCTATTCTCTTAATAATTATCTTAGCTATTTGAGAATGCATAATTTACCATGATTTAAATGTAATAAATACCTCTCTTCTCCTTCAGATTATATACTAAGACCTCCTAACTCTTCTTTATAACATATGTATTTTTGTTCATTATTCCACTCCTTTTCTCCTTCGTGAATTAGGATGATTAGTTTTTACTCATTCAATATTTGCTTAGATTTCATATATTTACCCATATTCCTCAGACTATCTTTTTAAATCTCAGATCATCCAAATGTGATTGTATTCCTTCTGTCTGAAGGGTTTTCTTCAGACTTTCCTTTAGTAAGTATGATTTTTTTAATGAATTCTCTCACTTTTTGGTTGTTTCAAAGATTTTCATTTTGACATAATGTTAGGAAGACCATTTTCCTGGATATGGAATTCTAGGTTCATAATGATTATTTCTTAGTAGACTGAAGCTACCAATTTACTGTCTTCTTGTTTTCACTGTTGCTATTGAAAAGTCTGATATAAATTACTGATACTTTTACATGCTATAATTTTTTTCTGTATGTTTTAAGTTCTTCCTTTTGTATCTAGATTCTATAGTTTACTACGATATGTCTAGTTGTAAGTATTTTTTTTTACTTTATTCTCCTTGGAACTCTTTGGGATTAGTGGGGTTTAGGATTGGGGTCTTTCAAGAATTCTGTTAAGTATTTCCTCATCATTCCCCTTTCTATTAGTGCCTTTGAAACTCTGAATCATCATAAATAAAAACCTTTCACTTGGTTCTTCATATCTTTTAATCTTTCTTTATTGTTTTTCATCCTTTTGTATCTGTGGACTTCATTCTGCACTATGATTTTGACTCAGTTTTCCTGAATACTATTTAATATTTTTCTTTTCTAACCTGCTGTAATTAATTAAGGTTTTAACTTCAATTATATTTGAATTTTATTCTACTTGATTTTCTCTCAGTCTGCTTGGTTGTTATTCATAGTCTCCAGTCCCTTGTTAAGGAAACAAACTAAATGCATTTTGTATTTTGTTATTGTCAATCATCTTAAGTCTCTAGAGGTCTGCTTCTCTTGTGTGTCATTTCTGCACATTCTGTCTTTTGCTGTCTTATTTACTTGGTATTTTCTGTAAACTTCTTTTATTCCTTTAACTGAATCGATGGAGAGTCTCTGAAACCTGGGTAGAGCCTAATCCTTACAAAAGGAATTGTATATTTCATTCTTGTTGCTGGGAGAATAACAAACCACAGAAACTTTACATTAAATTCTCTCCTAAAATTCACCTTCTCCCTTCAAATAGATTAAAATGTGATTTGCATTAAAAATTGGCATATAACTCTATGTGACTGAATTCTCAGCCACATAAAGTTTACAGTTTTGATATCAAAGGGTATCTGTTTTTTCTATCTCACACCAAGGCCAAGAAGAGGAAAGTTTCTTTTCTATCTCCTTCTATGTGACAGGGTTTTGTCCTCATTCACTCTATACAAGGAGGCAGTCTTTTGGGTTTTCACTTTTTTGTTGAGATTTCATATTAGATCCTCTACGTTTGGTCACCTCTAGGTTTTAACCCCTACCGTGCATCAGGCAGTCTTTAAAGTAGAAACTCCAGGTCATAAGACTGATTCCAGCATACACTGTCATGATGAAAGCAATATTGGTGCTTACTCAAATCTCATGGTTCTAAGTTCCATTTTATTTCAGTGTGTGTGTGTGTGTGTGTGTGTGTGTGTGTGGTCCCAGCAGTGGATTTGAACAGACTTTTCTGACTACTTTTATCTGGTATTTTATTGTTTCAACAAGAGTTGTTCAGGGCACCTGCGTGGCTCAGTCAGTTAAGTGTAGGACTTTGGCTCAGGTCATGATCTTGTGGTTTACAGGTTTGAACCCCACATTGGGCTCTATGTTGACATGTCAGAGCCTAGAGCCAGCTTCGGATTCTGTGGCTCCCTCTGTCTCTCTGCCCCTCCCCTGCTCATGCTTAGTTTCTCTCTCAAAAATAAATAAACATTAAAAGAAAAAGAAGTTACTCAGGATGCCTAATCCATCATGCTAGTGAAATGGAAGTGAGAGAACCTGGGACGTGAACTTACATGCATAAAACATTTGCTTTAATGATCCAATGAGATAGGATTCCTACGACCAAATCCCCACACCTCTCGCTAAGAAGAGTCTTTTGCCACCAGCAGTCTCTTCTATCCTGAATATGAAGAACATCCTTTGATTGCTTATAATGATATATGTTTTGCACAGCCCATTTACTTTGAAAGAGGAGAAAACAGGTACTTTCATGTCAGGCAAACCTTACACCTGATACTATCATTTTGTGTTTGAAACATACTTTTCTCAGATTAGACTAATCTGATTGTAGAGGTGTTGCAGCCAGTAGAGGTTCAAAAACTGTGACTAATTATGTATCAATGGGCTCTGCCCTTATCTCCTCTACTTCACAACACCTTGCCTTTAAATTAGACCAGTCACCTCTTCATTATTCACTGAAATTTAGAACCTGAGTTTGTACCTCCTCTTTTCCTCAAAGCTATTTGCCTGCTATTCTCACTTTATTTTCCAACATCTGCATATAGAATATGATGCTCTGTAGGGACAGTTATGCTCTGAGGTTACATAATGTTCAGTGTAAGAAGTTTCCTATGATTTTCCCCCTTTTCTTGGCCAGTGTTAGCAGATAGATGTCTGTAAACAGATTCAGTTCTTATCTTCCCTCTAGAATTTAGGTCACAAACCCATATGACAAGAAACATGCCATGCACAGCCAAACAATGCATTGTTAATCAGGATTTTGGATGTGCTTATTAGATGCTCAGTGGCATTGCACTAGGATGTCTAAATATAGTATTACTCCTCAATCTACTATGGGAAAATTACATTTACATGTATCAAATTATAGCTAAACATAAAGCAGTTTACATTTGGTTAATGATAAATGTGCAACAGAGACTAAAGAATTTGTGATGGTGTTTGAAGAATAAAGACAAGCCTTAAAAGAAGCTTTAAAAAATCCTCAGGGTTTAATAAGTAATAAGCATAATCACTTACCTCACTTTTGAACTATAACTATATGAGCAAAGTACTTATGAGATGAAAGGGGAAAATCAAGATTCATTTTAAAAAACCCCACAGGTGTACTAATTAACCACTTAACAGTAGAAGACTTTCTTGTACGCAGACCGCTCTAAGTGATCAGTACTCTGGTACTCTGCTCCACAGCCAGGATATCACAGCTAAGCGAAAGGCGATTCAAAAACCATTTTTCTGATCACTCCATTTTCAAGATGAAGAAACTGAGGCCAAAAGAAGACAAAATGGTACTTGAAGCCTAATGTATAATTTGAGTACGGGAATTGTAAGAAAAAAAATCTTATTAGCATTTTGTGAACATGATGGCCAATGAACTAAAATGTATTACGGAGCTCATTTCTCTTCCTCCTCCTCCTCCTCCTCCTCCTCCTCCTCCTCCTCCTCCTCCACCTCCTCCTCCACCTCCTCCTCCACCTCCTCCTCCTCCTCCTTCTTTTTTCTCTCTAACATAAGTTCACAGGAAATTCTGCATCATTATAATGAGGCAAAGGCTCCAATTTTAGAAAGAGTGGTATCAGAAAATGAGTTCATTTTTATTAAAAAGTACTGTGCATTTATTATTTCAGTTACAACACCTTATACTTCTTTCATTTACTGTAGTAGAACCTCTCTACTTAATTCAATAAAATTAATGGTATATTTAATCCTTAATTCAGGATTCTTGAATTATACCAAAAGAAGACTGATGTCATAAAATCTGGACTCTTGAGTGTATATAAAGCCTATTTATGATAGTTACCCTTAATATATAATTTAATCCACAAAGGGAAGGGGAACAGTAGGTGCTTCACACAAGTGTGCATTGTAGATTCTACCCCTAGGCAATCTTGTTAAACATAGGAGAAACAGCCCACTCTTGTTGTTTCTAGACAAAGAGTAGCCATCCTCCACTTGTTCTTGTGTGTCTTCAAGAAAATCCTCCTTCTACATGACTACAACCCCAAATGTTTTCACATGATCTATCAATACCATCTGATCAGAGCGCTTGCTCAAATTATTTTATATTACTAGAATTAAACTCTCTAGTGTGTGAGGTTGAATAGAAGTTGTAGAAATGAATTAAAATAGTTTAACAAAAACAAACAGAAACAGACCCAAAATACTGAGAACACACAGGTGGTTGCCGGAGGGGAGGTAGGTGGGGAGATGGGAAAAAAGTTGAAGGGGAGTGGGAGATACAGGCTTCCAGTTATGGAATGAATAAGTCATGAGAATGAAAGGTACAGCATAGAGACTATATAGTCAATGGTATTGTAATAACATCATAAGGTGACAGATAGCAGCTACAGTTGTGGTGAGCACAGCATAATGTATAGAGTTGCCCAATCACTATGCTGCATACCTGAAATTGATGTAATAGTGTCAACTATAATTCATTTAAAAACATTTTGGAGCACCTCTGTGGTTTAGTCAGTTAAGCATCTGACTTCAGCTCAGGTCATGATCTCACAGTTCATGGGTTTGAGCCTCACATTGGGCTCTGTGCTGACAGCTGAGAGCCTGGAGCCTGATTCAGAATCTGTGTCTCCTCTATATGCCCCTCCCCTGCTCACACTCTGTCTCTTTCTCTCTCTCGAAAATAAATAAATATTAAAAATTAAAAATATATATATTTGCATTAAACTCAAAAAAATAAAATATATTAGTTTTTTAGTTTATCATTTCTTGTTGTAGGTTAATATCTTTTGGTTTCTTTTCAAAGAAAAAAACATTCTTTTTTAAATGGCTAAACACAAACATACAAACACAAACCAAATTCTGAACTTTCCTCCAAAGGGGAAAAAAAACAATGGGGATGGCAAGAAACAACAAACATTTGGGGGGAATAAACAAATGTTATTCTCAAGCACATTTTGGTCCTTCACTATGTCATTAATAATTACTCATTTGATACATAATTTTGCACCTATGATAGCCAGAATAATGACTCCCAAAATATCCACATCCCTGTCTTTGGAACCTGTGACTATACTCCCTTACGTTGCAAAAGTAGCTCTGTAGATATAATTAATGGTGAGGACCTCAAGGTGGGGAGATTATTCTGGATTCTGAGTGGGCTCAATCTAATCCCATGAGCCCCTGAAAATGGGAAATCTCTCCCAGCTATGGTCAGAGAAAGATGGAAACATGAGAAGAATACAATGACCCATCCATGCTCATTCTGAAATGTAGGGACTAATGTGAAATGTCCTCAGAGAGGCCCTCAGAAGCTGAAAAAAGGCAAATAAATGGACTGTTCCCTTAATCGTTCAGAAAGGAATGCAGCCTTGCCAATACCTTGATTTTGGCTCAGTGAGACCCCTGCTGAATTTTTGACCTACAGAACTATAAGATAACAAATTGGTGGTGCTGTAAGCCATTAAGTTTGTGATAATTGCTAAGCAGCAATAGAAAAATAATTCAGCATTTGATGTCCAGAACAACTTTGTGAAATGAGAGGAAACAGTCGGAGTCACTCTTAAAATTGAGAGAACTGGTGTGAATATCCCCAAAATGTATTGGTTATTGGGTGGTGGTGTCAGGATGCAAAGTCCTGCCTCCTAAATCCAGATCTGCTGCACTGCCCCTCACATTCATCCCTTAATGGAAGAACTGTTAAGGTCATGCTGACCTGTTTAGATTACTCCCAGAACACCAGATCACAAAGCTATTAAGACAATGAGGTTGTAAAACACAGGGGAATGAAGGATTTATGGGTTGTGGAAGTAGGCTGATCATAGTTTCAGAAGTGTGAAGAACCATCCTGTTTCAGAGGTGGAGAACCAGATGAGAACCAGGCTGGAGAACCAGTGTCAGTAGTCCTTGAGAAATGGGGGATAAGTAGGTGACATGGATTTACTCAGGCTGAGTGATACTAACTGCCATGTAAACATATGTGCTATATCCAACAGACAGTGGTGAAGCATCAATGGCTTTGGAATAAGAATGTGTCTAATCAAGCATGCACATTAAAATAATCAACTTACTGGCACTGTGGAGAGAAGATTGCAGTAAAAATTAAGAAACTCAAAACTACTCAAAACTATTTCATTAGTTCCGATGAGCTGCAATAAAAACTAAAACTGTGACTAACATAGAGGAAATAATAGTTTAGAGATACAAAAAAAAAGGGTTTGAGAAGGAATGCTGAAGGCAGGGTGCAGGGAGAAATGACATTTCACAATCTGAGATTTCTACCAATTTTCATTTTGTAATGTAATCTACCAGGTACTTTTTTAAGCAGCTTATATAAATCCTATCAGAAGTTAACATTCATTAAATGCTATATTCTGGGTTGTCCTTTAAGTCATGCATTACTTAATATATGCCTCATAAAACATTTATGAGATAGGTACTCTCAATATGCCCCTTTTACAGATTTTCATACTTAGGTGCAGAAAGGATATAAAGCATGCTAATGTTCACAAAATTAGTAAATAATTAAGACTGGATTCAAACTCAGAGCTATATGGGTTGAAAGTATCAACCACTGACCTGTAGACATGCCCTTCCAGTTCCTGACCCAAATGTTGTATTATGCTTTGGTAGAGCTTCAAATTTCAGAGGAAGTTAATTTTATTTCTCCGAATATTGGTTACTAAAGCATCGAAGATTTTTTTTTACTATGGTTAATCTGCCAACTGGGGGCAAACACAAGTTCAAGCTGGAGAATAATAAGAATTTCTTCATTCTTAACAAATGAAAATAGCCTAGTACCTTGTAGTAGCTGAACTGCAAGATCTGAAGCTAATGAAAGCATAAATACATATATACTACTCCTGTGGCTTCTAAATTCTGTGCTAAATTAAGTCAAAATGCTAAAATTATGTAATTGGCATAAGTTACCAAATTTTATTTCTCCCAGAGTAAGATTCTTTAAATACTCACTAAGCTGCTTAGTATCTTTTGAATCAAAGAACTTTTACAATACACTGAAGTGATAAAATGGGTTGTGTAAGAGCTATAGCAATAAACCACATGGATTAAATGTCTCTCAAAATACTATCAGGTTTAAAAGCTAAGAGAAACACACTTAGATGGAAAAAAGAACATAAGAAAATGTCACTAGGGTTGACCAAGAACAAACATCTGAGAAATAACTTGAGACATGTTTCTGAACTAAAAATGTGCTAGCTTATCTCTGACTAATTAATGCACCAAAGAATTGTAGAACTTTAATTAAAATACACTTAAATGATGGAGCCAACATGCAGCAGGAATGTATATAGAGTGGTTGAGTTGTGGATTAAAAAATACTGAGCAATTATATTTAAAATTTATTTAGAAACCTCCATATTGTTTGCCACAGTGGCTGTACCGATTGACATTCCCACCAACACTGTACAAGGGTTCCCTTTACAGCACATCCTTGCCAAAGCTTATCTTTTTTTTTTTTTTTTTTTTTTAATAATCACCATCCTAACAGGTATGAGATGGTATCTCATTGTTTTTCTGATTTGCATTTCCCTGATAATTAGTAATGTCCAGCACCTTTTCATATACCTGTTGGTCATTTATATATCTCTCTGGAGAAATGTCTATTCAATTATTTTCCCCATATTTGGGTGAGAGTTTTTTGCTATCTAGTTTTAGGAATTATATATTCTGGATACTAACCCTTTATCAAATATATGGTTTCCAATTACATTCTCTCATTCTGTAGGTTACCTTTTCATTTTGTTGGTGGTTTCTTTGCTATTCAGAAGCTTTTTAATTTGATTCAGTCTCACTTGCCTTTGTTTTTGTTGTCTGTGCTGTTATTGTATCCAAGAAATCATCACTGTCGAGAAACATTCCCTACTTTTTTCATCTAAGACTTTTATGGTTTTAAGTCTTACATTTATGTCTTTAATACATTTTGAGCTGAAGTTTGCGTGTCGTGTGAGATAAAGGTCTAATTTCATTCTTTTTGCATGTGGATATCCAGTTTTCCCAGTACCATTTATTGAAGAGACTCTTTTCTCCATTGTGTGTTCTAGTCACCCTTGTGGAAGATTAGTTGGACATTAATAAATGGATTTATTTCTGGGTTCTGTATTCTGTTCCATTAGTCAATATGCAATACTTCTGGGTATATTTCCCAGGAAAGTGAAATCAAGATCTTGAAGAGATATCTGCACTCCTATGTTCACTGCAGTATTATTCACAACAGTCAAGACATGGACGAAATCTACAATGAAATGTGACCTTTAATAGTGATGGGAGATGTCATTGCAGTAGAATCATTAAAGATTTTTCTCTATATTCTAAACTTTATTTTAACTTTTTTTTTGTATTTTAAAACTTTCTTGTTTTTATATTACCCTCCTTTTCCACAATAAAAATTTCAAAAAAAGTCTGTATTCATTGGCTTCCACTTTCACTATTTTCCTAATACTCATGCTTTAACTTATTTTAATCTTCTTTTTCTTCAACTTAATTAAAATACTTTCCATGAAGCATTCAATGACATTAAAATAATGACTATAATCCATGAGATTATAGATTTTCAATTTTATTTTATTCTTAATGTCTTAGTTATGTTTGTTATAATTAAAAATTGTTGTCTCCTGGAAATCTCTCTTCTCTCAGTTGTCTTCTATACCTCAAGGATGTCTTCTTTTCGTGATCTCTGCTCCTTCCATTTCTTCCCTCTACCCTTCATCCCTTTACCCCTCAGATGTCCAAAGTCCAAAAATGATGTGGTGCTACTGAACTTCTTTCTCATCTCTTTTTTCCTACTCTGTCATTTGTTTTATCTTATTCCACAGCTTCAACTCCCAGTTCTTTACAAATGACTGTTAAATAAGTCTCTGTGAACATGTTTGCTCCCTTCAGCTATACATTTATTTCTCTGCTGGACATACCTTATAGATGCCCTTATGACACCTCAAAAATCTCAACTACCGAAGGCAAACAAATCGTCTTTCTCTCCAATACAATCCTTCTTCTGTGCTCCTTACTCTTATAATAACATCATCTTTCAGTTAGTTATCAAGCTCAAAAGAGTAGGAACATTTAAGAATCCTCCTCTTGCCCCATACATTCAAGACACTGATATATTGTCAGTCAAGCTCCATAAGATTTAATGTATTTCAGCCATAATTTCCTAGTATTTTCCCCTTTCTTCATTCATTGCTGTTTTTGCAGAAGCATCCCGCCCACCTTGCCAATGATGTACTTCATAGGAAAGCTGTCTTTAAAACACACACACACACACACACACACACACACACACACACACACACACAATAACATACATCTAGCATGCTTGGGCATAGTTCTTTCACTAGCATTTTATTAATTTCTTGTCCTACTCTTCTCTTCCACAACGAAATAAAAGATAAATGCTTTCTACAACTCTGCCTCAGCTTGCCAACTAGTCATTCATTCCTTAACAATTTCCTATTGCAAAATAAATTGCAATCTATTTTTTTTCAGGCCCTCAAATGAAAATGTTCTTCATCTAGTTATTACTGACTTCCAGCACAGCAAGTTCTGAATTTTTCTACATCTCACTGCCCTCATTGTTCTATAGTGTTTCACAATGCCAATTATACCTGGTTCCCTAAATTTCATGATTTACCTCCACCACATGTGTTTAGCCACTGGTTCTAACTAGGTTAACATTTCTTTCTTCATAGATTATTCGCTCCTGCTTCATAATGCAGATATGGTCAAAGTTCTTAAACTGGATTTTTTCTGCAATCTCTCTTAGAGATCATCTTTGTATATGTTTTAAACTGGAATGCTTTTGTGGATCGTCCAAAATCTTTCTCACTTTTGAGTGTCAGAGCTGTAATCACAAGTACCTAAGAGACACCTATGCCTTTAAGACACCTTTAAGAACCATAAATTCAACACATGCAAAACCAATTTTATATTCTAGGTCAAACTTAGTATCCTATTGACTACCTATGTCTGTATTTCCATTGTGTATTCCAACACCTCTATTTTTTTCAGTAAAAACTGTTGTCAACAATACCCCAATTTTCCTTGTCTCACACATCCAACTTATTGCCAAGGACTAAGAATATTTATTTCGTATGTCCTTCATTTCCATTGCATTTTCAGAGCCACAACCTATTTTTCCTCATACCAGAGGAATCTTCTAAAAGCACCTTTACATTTGGGGTGCCTGGGTGGCTCAGTCGGTTGAGCGTCCGACTTCGGCTCAGGTCATGATCTCGCGGTCCGTGAGTGCGAGCCCCGTGTCAGGCTCTGTGCTGACAGATCAGAGCCTGGAGCCTGTTTCAGATTCTGTGTCTCCCTCTCTCTGACCCTCCCCCGTTCATGCTCTGTCTCTCTCTGTCTCAAAAATAAATAAACGTTAAAAAAATTAAAAAAATATATAAAAGCACCTTTACATTAATACATCTCTTATCTTTTCAAAAATCCTTAGTGTCTTCCCATTGCTTATTGAATCAAGGATGAGTTTCCACTCTCCAACCTAATCATTCAGGATTTCTTCAAACCCTTTTTATGGACCTCTGTTCAGCATCATTTGAGTCACCTTTTAAACAAACCCCATTGAACCCTGACTTTTAAAATCAAGAGTTCCCTATGGCAACACCCTGATATGTTTAATAAGCTTCCCAGATATCATTCTGGGCATCCAAGTATGGGAGCCACTGGGTCACAATTTCACTCCAATTTATCTTCCCTACATTATTTGCATTATTTCTTAATACATTCTTCCATTCTGGATACTCTGTAAACTCCTCAAGGAGAGACAGGATTAACATTGCACAATATATGGCACATAGCCTAGTGTCTTATATGTATTAAGTATTTAATAACTGTTGAAGAAAAATGGGATCAGTAGATTTAACCATTCAGTCAGATAAAGTCACCTACAATTAAACATAACCTTTATTAGTTGCCATACCAGAAATACCTTCCAAGTTCTCAATGACAGAGAAAAGAGGGCAATTTACCTAGAAAAAATTTAACAACTACATATTTTCTGCTTCTTTTATGGTTCTTAAACTTTACTGCATTATAATGGCACAGAACAGGCCATATAAAAATGACTCATGGAAAATTAAATAGAAAAAAAACTAAAATTTTAATTCAAAAACTCACCATTTCCACCCAAAATATACAATATTTTCCCTTGCATGCAAACTTTAAAACTGGAGGCCCTGCATCCATAATAAGCTGTATTCTTCATTAGTATTATAATATTGCTTCCATAATGAGTATCATCAAAATCTAAACCTTATAAAACTATCAATAAAAACAAAGTAGGGCTGTCTTTAATGCATTTAAACATTCAATGAGTATAAAGCATACCGATTTTCTTCATATATATTACTTTTTATGAATACATACTCTGCTTTTTGCAAAGCTGTTAGGAGATGAAATATTTTCCAGAAATAAAGTGTAAAAGCCCAAGCCAGAATTCAGCTGTTCATAAGGAATAAACCAGCATGCTTTCTCCAAAAAAGGTGAGGAAAGATGAGCATGTGCTTTCGACCTTCAAGATTTGTAAGCCTACTGTAAGCTGAAGTGTGTGTGTGTGTGTGTGTGTGTGTGTGTGTGTGTATATATATATATATATATATATATATATATATATGATGGTGTTTGGATGGAGAAAAGTGTTTGAAGAGTATATAACAAAATACACACTGCCCTTTAAGCCTTGGATAGAAAGTAGAGAACAGATGGAAAATTCCATTGTGTGCTTTCTCTGCCACCTGTCACCATCTGAATGGAGGCCAGCATTATGATTCTACCTTATTAAGCTGCATGATGGAAAGATTGGCACTACTGGGGAACTACTCTTTTTGAAGTTAATGATACTTAAATCTCATGATAAGTATAAAAAGTACAGACTTCACTTATAATGAAAACCTGGCAATGTAATATTCTTCATTTAATCCAAAAAATATAATAAAATATAAAATTTTCTGATTTTTTGTTATAGAGTTTGATTTAGAACTTGTGGAGGGCACTGAGCTTAAGTGTACAGAGAGTAAAGCTCACATGGCTAGACCCCATATAAGCTTATCACCTCAGACAGACATTGATGGAAGATGAAGAAAAACATTTAACAAAACTGAACACAAAGTGAATAGTTAACATTTTATCGGTATACACAGAAACATGAATTATATCCATATTGTGTGGTAGCTTCAAAGCTAGGGTCATGAAGGAGTATATCGTACTTACCTTTCTAAGGAATATACGGTACACATAGTAGAATGTAGCATGTGAGAATGTAACTCTAATTAAGCTCTCTCATTATTTCATTTGGAATATTAGTTTTTTTCCCTACCGGACATCACGGTTTTTCAAGATGTGTCAATGACATTAAGAGCATAACTTGCATTGTGCTGGATCCAAAAAGATGATTATCAAAGTTTATGTTAAATTAAATTATTATTTGCCTGAAGAAGGACTGTGAAAGAAATCACATTTTTGGAAAGACTGGCACAAAGGGAGGAAGATGTCATGTTCAGATTCAGTGATGCTTTAAGACAGGGATAATTAGACAAAGCTGATGCTGAAAAGTTAAGTGTGCAAATGCTCCTAAGAAGAAAGAACCAAAAAGGAGAAAAAGCTAGAGAAAGTGGGACAGTTAGGTTGACCTGATGAAGTTCTGGCGTGTAACTGCCATGATCTACATTCCAGGATAACTGTGAGGAAGGAAATGATCTACAATGTTAAGGCTTTGAGAAAAAAGTAAATGATATTAGGAACTGACCACTCAAAAACAAACCTCCTGTAAGATTAAAAATTGAGGAAAATAAAAATAAACAGTGATGCTATCTGAAAGATTTAGGGGTGTTCATATAGTATAGTGAGCATGGTAGGCCTTAGAATATCTCATTTACGTTATTTCAGAATTTTTGAATATGCCTATACTTTTTCTGGCCATTTAGAGTAGACGTTACATAAAAAATAACATAGTCATAAATTACAAAGATCTTGGGAGCATGAGATTAAAATGTATAGAATCAAAATAAATCGTATTTTAAATTTTGAAGAGAGTGAAGACAGCGTGTTTGGACCCATTTTCAATGTTTTAGTATATGTAAGTGTGAATTCTGAGGGAAGGGAGACAAAGAAAAGAAAACAAGCATATTCCTAGCTCCCTTTCAAAGCCTTGGAATGGAGGATGGGTGTCAGGCAGAGTTTCACTCATTTTGCCTTGGCAGCATCAGAACCACCATCAGGCCTCCCTGTAGGGAGCAGAACTACAAAGCGGGGACACCTGGATACACAGGTGGGAGAGAGCAAAATCCATCATCTTGTCAAGGAGGCAATGGATCTGGCCAATTGTGTTTCCATTCTAGTGCAGAAAATGTTATGATGGGATATAATGTTGGTTTGTGTAGAATTCTCATATTTAAAATTTAGATAGAGAACGTCTTCTATTTTCTCTTAAGAAGACAACTTTTCCCTGTAAAATTAGCTCAAGAAGGATCACTTAGAAGAATGACTTTACAACCTAATAGGCAATCTAGAACACAAAGATATTGATATGTGAATACATATGAAATACAATGGGTGTTCATAAGTCTTAACCATTTGTTAAGACCAAATGGTTCTTCCACAGGACCAGACTGGTTCCCAAAGTGTCCTTGTACCTCAAAGTTCTTCCCTTCCCTACTTACAGCTACACCCAGTGGTAATTGCAAAAGAATTAGTATGGAAGGACCATAGTCTCCCCAATTCTACCAAATAACAAAAGGTGTCATAAATTAGTTACAGTGTGGGGGCATTTATATGGCTTCTTGATTTATACAACAAGGAGCATGAGAGAAATATTGTGAGAAACAGACTTTACTGAAAGACAGTCGTTATAGTCTCCTCAAACCAAGATTATTTTGCCACACAAATCATACCATTCGTGCAATTGCAATCAGTGCTATTGGAAAATATTTTATGTGAACAAATTTCAGAGAAAAACACATAGATTTAATTGGGAAAAAGAGAAAATATTGAAAGGATAAATATAAACTTTGTTTCAGGATCAGTGTCTCTTAAGCATCAATAATCTCTTTTGCATTGTGCCTCAGCTTCTCTCTAAGGTCTGCTCATTTCTCTCTGCAATCAGCTTATTCTTTCCATTGAATCTCTATATCTATCTATCTATCTATCTATCTGCCTATCTATTTTTCCTTTACCTAATGATTCTGTTTATTTACAGCTCTCTCTTTTTTGACATTTAGGCTTGACATGATTTTCATGGCTTATGCTATATTTTGGCTCTTCTCTATATATTTCCTTCCAACCTCCATTCCTAAAAATAACCATTTCATTCAATTTGCATTGTCTAGTGCATTCAACAAATCTTTTCAGACCAAGCCTTTTTACAGGTCATTGAGCAAACCGTGAATGAAATACTCTTGAGCTATCTCTCCACTGAAGTCTAGTCAGTCATACCCAGAAGAAGAACTGGGTCACAAGACTACTTAGAAGAGTCTGGGACACTGGAAGTCTCCATGGTTGGCATGTTTAATACTAAGCTGAGAAATGAGGGAGCGTAAGGGTACAAAATATTTGAATGTTGACAGATTTAAAGAAGCTTGGGAGTTATTGTATAAATCTATATGCGTACAAAAATGGAGCTGATAAGTTTTGATATATGAAGTGTCATGCTGGGGTGCCTAGGTGGCTCAGTTGGTCAAGTGACCGACTCTTGATTTTGGCTCAGGTCATGATCTCACAGTTCATGGGATCAGGCCCCACATCAGGTTCTGTGCTGACAGCACAGATCCTTCTTGGGATTCTCTCTCTTCCTCTCTCTCTCTGCCCCTCCCCTGCTTGTGCTCTTTCTCTTGAAAGAAAGAAATAAACTTAAGGAAAAAATAAAATGCCACATTGTTGTATCTAGTTATCAAGGTTTTAAGAGGGAAGACACAAAAGGTAGGGCATAATTAAGATTGAATAAATGTGTTTCCTTCATGTATTTTTGAACATTATTTCCAGATATATGCTTATTTATGTGTGTATCTTTGAAAATATGTGGAAATAATGTCAACATAATATACTATTCTAAAACAAATTGTATGATCTTATGCATCGTAAGATGAATAGAATTAAGGCCCCAGATTACAGATTGTCCTGTATGTGGTCCATATACTATGAGGACTAGGTAAAGTGAATCTTCAATTTGTTTGAACTTATTGACATTAAATAGCTGTCTGTCACAGCCATATAAATCCATCTTTATTCATGAATCAGTTCATCTTTATTAACTTACACCATGCTTGCATCCCCCATTTCTCTTCCCTTTTGTTCTTCTTCTTCCATCCTCTCTGCTAGTCAGAGGATTCTTATCTTTAAGTAGTCTCATTGGAGCTAGGCTAGTGTAGAAAATACTTGGAAGTAATCTGGATACCTCCCTGTCACTACAAATCTTTTCCTAACTTTGTGCCTACTACTACTTACGAAATACACCTTTAATCGGGCTCTATTTATTACTTGACTAATAATGTTTTATGCTCTCTCATCTTGTAATATAAAGGTTTGCCTATTAGAATGTCTCTTTCTATGTTTTTGTGATTAAAAGCTGCCCATGGTAGAATGAATGATGCTAGACACAGGAGACCCTGCATTGTTTTTTCTGTTTTACATTACTTAGCATTGGTGAATAGTTTTAAAATACCACTCAATGTTAAGATTATTTTGTTGCATATCAAAGGCTAATTTTAGTGTAATAGTGTAAGAACTGGTAATAGGTCTATAGTAAATACACAAGTAAGTGGGTATAGGAGATTTGCTTTCAAGAATGTAGTACTATTGAGTATATAAGAAATTTACAGATTACAGCAGGCAGGAGGCAGGTAATTGGCTATTACCATGATTAGCCTCATATCTGAATATGTGGGTATTCCAGTGCACCCATATTCCCTCAACTATGAGACACTGCATCCCATGATTTAAGAAGCCATAACTGAGCCTGAGTTGGTCACTATGGGGTGGAATGGAAAAGGTGCCTGGGAAATTCGGTCAGCCTAAAACATCAAGTCATTAACAAAGAATATTCAAATGAAATATGAGGCATCTTTGAAAACGTGGGTGGTCTATGACTCTTTATTAGAGGTAAGAATATACTCACTCTAAATCTAAAATTATAAACATTAATATTAATACCACTTCTTTAATTTAAGGGTGTTTGGATCTGCAAATATTCTAAGTGTTTTACAATAAAAAACAGATTAAAAGATAAAACAGTCACAAAGCTTACAGAAACACACAGGCACCGAAATCCTTGGAGAAATGTGTGTAAGTATAAATGCCAGCTTCAATATTAGAACAGTTTTGCAAAACAGCAAAGTTGTAGCTCTACTTTCTTTTAAATCAAACACATGAACCATTTCATAGAAGAAGCCTCACAAAATCTAAAAAGTTACACAAAATCTAAAATACAGGGAAAAATCAGTCCACAATTGACATTAAAAGGATCCCAATAGAAATGTCATTAAATCTCCCTAAGTGGCATAAATATACTCAGTAAGTAGGTCTGACTTCAGACCAACAGTTTCAGAATATTACTAGCCTTTGTTTTTTGCCCTTCAGGAAAGTAGCAATGGTGAATCTTCCAAACTTGAAGAGACATTTCTCTTGAAGAGCTAAACACACAAGAATAAAAATGTGTGGTTTCAGCAGCATCACCTGTGAAATGGAGGTTATAAATACTCTATTTCTATTTCTTACAGGGTCAGTGGAAGAGCTCAGAGATATTTGCAAAGTGCATCTCACAAAAAGACTGTTGTGTATAAGTGCTAAATTCATCATAAGTAATAACACAATAAATAAAATTAAAATACCTCCCCAAATACCTCCTAAAATGTTACCTGGCAGATTTATTAGCGTTACTGAAAACCATTCCTATTTGTTAAAAGAAGACACCACACATTCCCATGGTCACCGAAGTAAAGAGACTAGCCTGTTGCCTTCCTGAAGTCTAGACTCTAATACAACTATTGGTCAAAGAGGAGATGCAGTAACTTTTCAAGTAAAATAAATAATAATAATAATAATAATAATAATAAGTAACAATAGAATATAAAGAAGAATTGGAGAAAGAGGAAGAAGAGCAGAGGCTGAAACAATGTAGCAAGGAATTATATTTAATCATCTGGGAAAAACTGCCTTTCAGAACAGTAATGGCAAATTATCTGCTGACAATAATTCAACAATAGAACTCTAACAAGGGGAATACAGGTCTTGAAAATCTGAGAGAAGACGTGTTTAACGTTGCAAAACTGGATCACTTTTGCAGGGGAAAAACTTGTTTTAAAGAAACTGTACCTCTTGTAAATTTGTATATTATGTAAACTATTATGAACAACGATACAAAAAGACTTTTTAAAGTTTTTTATTTATTTATTTTGAGAGAGAGAAAGGGGGAGTAAGGGAAGGGCAGAGAGAGAGGGAGAGAGAGAAAGAGAAAATCCCAAGCAGGCTCTACTGTGTTGGCACAGAGCCCGATGTGGGTCTCAAACTCATCAACCGGTGAGATCATGACCTGAGCTAAAATCAAGAGCTAGAGGCTTAATCAACTGAGCCACCCAGGCGCGCCAACCCCGAAAGATTCTTATCATAAAATACATCAAATTCTACAGACTTGCTACTCAAAGACATTTTGGTTTGGGGGTTCTTTTACAACCTATCAATGTGTTGAACAAATAAATAGTTAGCTCCTGAAAGACTGTCAACTGTCAGGCTCATATAAAATTAATTTTTAAAAAACTCACAAAATATCCACTGCCCTAATAGCTGCATAGGAACAAATACAAAATAAAGGTTATTCCATAGTTTTTAATAGTGAAAAAAAAAAACCTGTGTATACTGAAATTGAGAATGTCCACTTTCTCCTATCATACCTGCCTTATTCAATTACTTTAGTTCTGCTTTCCAAGGCTCCCAACATTTTATAGTAAACAGAAGGCACAAAATATAACTGATGTTTCCCCATCTTTTTTCTTAATAAATGGCCTCTGGTAGAATTACCAGTGTACAAACAGCAAAATAGGACCACTCATCATACATTACACCTTATGACACCAGAGAAAGAGCTTTGTTTTGATAAGTATTTTCTGGATGGTGTGACATAATTCTTCTCATCTCAGAGGTATTTAGGCATCTGGACAAGAAATTCTCCAATGTAGATGGAAAAAAAAAAAAAACATCTCTACAAGCCATTAAATGCTTGTATTTTTATAGGGAGAGAATACACATATGAAAATAACCATGTTCAATTTTCCATGTTCAACTTATTTCAAAACCATTACTTATTTCAAAAACATTATAATAATATATGCTTTATGATGTCACAAATTTTCCAAATTACAAGTTATAGAAAGAAGTAATTTATTTTCTGAACCTTAAGTTGAAATTAATAATTTTAATAGACCTTCTTTGAATGGCAGGGATACCTTAGATACAAATAAAGTTTAAGATGGTTTATTTTAGAAAATGGGAGGAGATAGCAATAATTAAGTAGGAAAGAAACTTTCTTGTGATTTCAGATAATCAAGAAGATTTGCTTAATATGAAACTTTTATAAAGACATGATATCATAAACTGAGAACAAACTGAGGGTTGATGGGGGGTGGGAGGGAGGGGAGGGTGGGTGATGGGTATTGAGGAGGGCACCTTTTGGGATGAGCACTGGGTGTTGTATGGAAACCAATTTGACAATAAACTTCATATATTGAAAAAAAAGACATGATATCATAAATGAATAAGGAAAAAACAGTAAATATAGATGTGCAATTAAAATTTTGCTATGATTGTATTCTATCCTTAAAAAATATAAAGTACTATTAAAGTACATTCATCAATTCTTTTTTGTAGAAGTCTGGCCCTCTAAATAAATGAAAAGTTTTCAAAGTTATAAGTGTTAATTAACAAAAATTATCACAACAAAGATTTAGAAACAGTTTAGTTGAATATCCTATGATTTCATCTCTATTTTTTATGAACAGACAGCTCTTAACACAAAGCAATCCATAATGAATGCCCAATAAACATGTATGGAATGAAAGAATAAATAAATGATTAGACAGTTATAGCTACAGGATATGCATATTAGCCAAGAGGATAAGTTTCACTTTCTTAGTTACCTCAGGGACCACAATGCAGTACTTTGCTATAGTAGGTGACTGAGTATAATGAAAAACAATAGCTTATATTTCCAAGTCAGCCTTTATTCCTTTTCAAGGAATGGCCACATCTTAAAATACTATATACCCTACTATACTCAATAGTCACAAGCATTTAAAAAAAATTAAAACCGGGGCGCCTGGGTGGCTCAGTCGGTTAAGCATCCGACTTCAGCTCAGGTCAAGATCTCACGGTCTGTGAGTTCCAGCCCCACATCGGGCTCTGGGCTGACGGCTCAGAGCCTGGAGCCTGCTTCTGATTCTGTGTCTCCCTCTCTCTGACCCTCCCCTGTTCATGCTCTGTCTCTCTCTGTCCCAAAAATAAATAAACATTAAAAAAATTAAAAAAAATTAAAACAACAATAAAAACAAACAAAACAAACAAAAACCTGTTCAAAACTAAATATCCAGAAAGGTTTCAAGGCTTATAAACACTTCAGAGAAGTGGGGGAAGATACGACTTCTGTTAATGCCAGTGATACGTGTCTTAGGGAAACAGTTTTCATATGATGTTAAAAGACCAGTATTCCTTAAAACCTTTGGACAGAAGGAGAATTTAAAAAAACAAAAAACAAAAAACAAAACTTCTGTAGGCATGTTTTTTTTTTTTTTCCTGGATTGAAATGGAAATATTTGAGACTGCTTGCTTTTTTTTTTTTTCTAGAACAATACTTCCCAGGTAGATATATCTAGGCTATTTCTGGGGAGTTAGTAGTACTTAAAAAAACACAAAAATAAGAAAACATATAATTCTCAGAGGATTTTTATTGTCTTAGGCTACCTAAATAATAAATAAATAGCCTAAATAATAAATTGTTTCAAAAAGACACCAAAGCAGCCTTCATTAATTAATACATTTTAAATGACTCAACTCTAATATATGTTGGCAGAACCATTTTTATGGTAACTCTGCATCAAAGAATTCATTTTAGAAAGGACTATGCTTTGGTACAAATGTGATGTTTGGTATATTACCAGCTTTATTTATGAAACGGTTATCAAAAAGCCACAGTTAATTAGTTCAACTAAAAGAAATAATCAGGAGTGTCCTATTCAAAAAATAAAAATATGTACACATGCATGCTCACATGTAAGTGAATTACACATATTTGTATGCATATATGCTGATACCTGTGTGTGTGTGTGTGTGTGTGTGTACACATACAAAAAAGTGTCAGCTCCCCAACAGTCTCCTATTCTTGATTATGACAAATAAAGATTACCAATCAAAAACAAACTCCAAAATCCCATACTCCTAAAATTGTAGTTGATACTCAAATTATACTAACAAAACTATATCCTCCCTATATAAAATCTCATTTTAAACATTTTCCCTTTGCATTCTTTTCTGGCAATGAACACACACAGGCAGTAAACACTCTCACTCTATACTACTCTACAGATCTCAGTATTTTCATTGTCTTTGTCATCTAGCAATAGGTGGTAACTATCCCAAGTCAGCAGATGATTTACTGGAAGCAAATGTTCTAACTAAATCTCAGTAGGGAAGAATGTCTAAATGGGACATTAAAAAGAAAACAATGTTGACTTCAATTCTCCCATGCAAGTTGCCAAAAGAACAAACCAAGAAACTGAACTTAACTTTATATTTTGTATAGAACCTTCAAACTGGGCCAAATAGAAGACTGCTTTGAGTCTCAACAGTCAATTTAAAGCCGTAAGTAGAATTATGTCACAGAAAAATAATGAAATCCATGCACATGCCTTTACAATAATAATGTCTTGTAGGAATAATAGGACAAGAGCAAAGAGTACAGGAAGGACAGGGTAGGGGATTCCCAACCTGGTAGGGAGATCTGCATGCTAGACTGTGTTCCTTTTCATGTATTCCAGGACTTTGCTTGAGCAACTCTTTTCTTTCCTGCATCAGCAACCATTTCTCTCTTTACTGGATCTTTCACATTAGCAGACAAACATGCCCTTATTTCTCCCCCAAAAGGAAGGACAACAGCAATAAAAGCTTACTCTTGCGCCTATTTTTGCCTCTAATTACAATCTATTACTCTCTTTCTCCATAGAGCAAAATTTCTCAAACTTGTCTATATTTACTCTAATTCTTTCTTCCTATTCTCTTTTCAGCACATGTCAGTCAAGCTTTCAATCCTATCATGGAACTTAAAGTGCTCTTCTCATTATCAATGACTGCTACATGGCCAATTGGTCAATTTTCAGTCCATATTTTACATGACTTAGCGGAAAGTGACATAGTGACTCCACCTTGAAACACCCTCTTCACCTGGTTTTGCATACACCTCACTCATCTGAGTTTCTTCTCACCTTATCAGGCCCCTCCCCATCAGTCCCCTTTGTGGATTATATCTTGTCAACCTCACCTCTTAATGTGAGAGTGACCAGAGTTCAGTCCTGTGTGTTTTCACCAGACTTCCAGGTCTGGAAATTTCCTTCACCTATTTCACACATGCCCCCACCCACTTCCCCTCTAGCAAACCATCATTTTGTTCTCTATAGTTAAGAGTCTGGTTTTTGGTTTGTGTCTTTTTTTTTTTTTTGGTTTTGTTTCCTAAATCCACATATGAGTGAAATCATATGGTATTTGTCTTTCTCTGACTTATTTCACTTAGCATTATACCCTCTAGATCCATCCATGTTGCTGCAAATGGTAAGATTTCATTCTTTTTTGGCTGACATTCCATTACTTTATATATACGTATAAGTAGATATCTATCTATATCATCTATATCTATACTATATCTATATCTATATCTATATCTATATATCTATATCATCTATTACTATATCATCTATCTATAGATCTTCCCATCCTCTTTATCCATTCATCTACCTGACTACTTAATTTGAATTTGCATCCATACATGCCAATACTTTTTGTTTGTCTTTTCTCTACAGCACTAATTACTGTGTTACACTTTCTCTTATTATATATGTGTATATGTATGTATATATGTATATATATGTACATGTATGTGTGTATGTATGCAACTTAATGATTTAAATTTTAGTTGGTTAGCTTATTGCCCATTTTCCCCAAACTAGAGTAAAATTTCCATGAGGTCAATAATTTATATTTCTTTCTGTTGACTGATGCAACTAATATTCAATGAAAATGAGACAATGACATAGGTAAGACATGATTAAAACCCCACCCCATTCTGGGCACTACAGAGGATTTGTCCTTACACCTTTTCAACATGAAAAATACCGAATTTAATAAAAGAAGGAAATAAAACAAAAAAATCAGTCACACACCACAAGAGTACATTTGTCTTTTCCTTATTGGAAGAGGAGCTCCCTGACAATCAAGAAGAACTCTCCTTACATACTTAGCATGTTTTTCATCTTTTAGGAAGCAAAGTATCTTTATATGATTCAAATATGTAACTGCTATTCAACAAAATGAGATGATAAAATGATGACTATAATAAATAATGCGAACAAAATAAATAGATGTAATAGCAGGAAACCATTAAAAGCGGTGTTCTATATTACTTAAAGTTATGGAAAAACCCTTATGAGACAATGCTAAATGAAACAAAAGACAGTATATACCATTTTTTTACAATCCTCTAACTTTCATTTCTACAATTTGTTCTATATTTCTTTACATTTTACTATATTCTTTAATTTGTTCACTTATCTTTTGTCTTTCAATTAAGGTTATAATTAAGGATGGGGGCACCTGGGTGCCTCAGTCAGGTGACCATCTAACTCTGGGTTTCAGCTCGGGTCATGATCTCATGGTTTATAAGATTGAACCCCGAGTCCAGCTCTGTGCTGACAGTGCAGATCCTGCTTGGGATTCTCTCTCTACTTTCTCTCTACTCCTCCCCTGCTCACTTTCTCTTGCTCTTAAATTATATTAATAACCTTAAAAAAAGGTTATAAATACGATGTAGGGATAAATAGAAATATTCTGCCCTGAATCATTTCACTGATATTGCCTCTAAAACCTCAAAATACACTTTACTTGAAAGTCAGCCTTTAGGACTCACACACCACTTCCTTCCTATAGGTTCCCATAATACCCCATCATAGCAAGATTAATACTGTATTCTTCATGAATATCATTATTTTCCTTCTGCTTATACACTCTACAAATACATTCCTGAATTATAGCATATACTCAATAAATATTTGCTGAATAAGTTAATAAGTTGAAACAATTTTTAAATTCTGAAATAGAATTCTAGACAAGAATCACTTTGCAATCCTAATTTATAACATTACCAGGAGTTATACTTGATATACTCAGACCTCGAAGAAAAAATATCAGATTACATGATTTTTGACAGATTTTATTAATTCAATCTATGACATATTAAAAATAATTATAGATTATGTCAAAAAAGTAAACTCCCTAAAAATGATCAATAAACTCACTGCAATTATCAACCAACGTGATTTCTTTTATATTATCATTTAGCAATCAGCGGTTGGTAAATTTTTCCCTATTTAATCAGTTATTTTGTTTTTCCACAGATACAGCTCTACGCATTTCATGAAAATAAATGTGCATGGAAAAGGTGTTCTATTAAAAATAACGAAATGTTTTCATTCTTTTTTGTAAAACAAGATATTAAAAATATCACTTATTAGAAAATACACTTAATGAAACTCATTTGCTTCATCTTTATCTGCCTACAAGTATAAACTCAAACTAAATTGAAAATACAACAAATCTTCATTTACAGGTTACTTTTATTGTAATTTTTCATTTTCATAAAAAATAATACTCCACAAAGAGTAAAACAAGTTCCATGTTCTATGTTATTTATCTTTTAAGCCTTAATTATATTTAAATTACTCTTCAACTCTTAATACATTAACATAATTGCATGTCAACTAACAAGATGTACTTATTGAATGAGGTATTTTTAGAACATTCTGCAAGTCATAATGCTTTTCCTTTTTTTTAATATATATATATATATATATATATATATATATATATATATATATATCATTTTACCAATTATCTTTTACCAGAAGTCTCTCTTTCCCTTTTGTTCCTCTGGAAATGCAGCTTTCAGAAGTTTCATCCAAGCTATTTCACTATTCTTATTCCACAGAAATAGTGTTTATAGTATTATGTGAAGCTCAATTGATTTAGTTTTATGTATATCTTAGAAACTAATAGCAAGAATATTTAAGTGTAAATTTGAGCTTTGCACACTATCTGCCAGCAGAACGTTGCTAAGAGGCAACACTGCCTCTAATACATGGCATAATAGGAGACCAAATCCAGTATAATCGTTTATTCATGCAGTTGAGAATATAAACTGGAATTCTAAAATGAGAAAGTGATCTAACTAGTCATCCTTTCACACTAGCATATATCTAAAATACTTTTGGGGAAAAAGACAAATCAAGAAATCCAAAAATGTGGGGCACCTGGGTGGCTCAGTCAGTTAAGCGTCCGACTTTGGCTCAGGTCATAATCTTGCAGTTTGTGAGTTTGATCCCCACGTTGGGCTCTGTGCTGACAGCTCAGAGACTGGAGTCTGCTTTGGATTCTGTGTCTCCTCTCTCTCTGTTCCTTCCCCCCTCACGCTCTGTTTCTCTCTCTCTCAAAAGTAAAATAAATATTAAAAAATTTTTAAAAATCCAAAAATGTGTATTTTTATCAGTGTTTAATCTTCAGTAAAAGAAAATGAAATCATGTTCCTTCTTCTAGATGGTTTTTAGTTCACTTTATCTCTATATATCACCAAAAATAAGTAAATAAATAAAAAGACTGATTTCTCTTTTTACCATGGATTTAAATTAAAAAAATAATTTGTGTTACTTGTTACTTTAAAATCTAAAGTTGTTTTAATAGTGTAGTTATGCTTCAAGTTTCAATTTAATTATAAAACTGTTTTTATTCTTTCATTAACTTCTAGCATTTAGTGGAAAATCTAATGTTATTCTTATTTCTTTTTTTTAATGTTTATTTATTTATTTTGAGAGAGAGAGAGCATGAGCAGGGGACAGGGGCGAAGAGAGGAGAGAGAGAATCCCAAGCAGTCTCCATATTTACTGCAGAGCCTGATGTGGGGCTCGATCTCACAAGTGTGATGTCATGACCTGAGCTGAAACAGAGAGTCAGTTGCTTAACCTACTGAGCCACCCAGAGACCCTTGCTACTCTTATTTCTGATCACACCTGTCTTTGTTTTTGTCTTTGTTTTTTTTTTCCCTATGGACATTTTTAAGATTCAATGGCTCTGAAGTTGCAAAATGATATGCATGTGTAAAACCTTTTAAATGTTGTAATATGCAGCCCATGGAAATGAGGCTCTTCATATTGGAGACTCTTATTCTTCAAATCTGGAACTTCTTTGTGTATTATTTGTGGGAGAATCACTTTCTCTTGTTCTGGCATTTGTTACATAAAATTTCTATAAAGTATATGTTGGATCTCCTTGATCTAATTCTTAAAATGTTTTATCTCCTACTTGCCAACTGATTTGGTTATTTTTTTTGAGAGATTTGTTGAGGTTTAGTTTTTAAATGTTCTGCTGATATTCAAATAATAAATGGCCATAATAATTGAATTCCAAAATGTTTTTCCTGTTTCCTTCGTTATTAAAATGTTTTCTGTTCTATGATTATTTTTTCAATAGCCTCTCTTTCTTGTGTCATGCAAAAATTTCCTACATTTATTTCCAAAGTCTTCTTTCTCTGACCCGAGAGTTTGTTTGATTTGTATTTTTGTTTCTGTCTCATGTATGGAAGGCTTTTTTTTTTTTTTTCCTGCCCACTTTTGGTTGACTCACTATATTTAAGAGTGAAGCTCCAGGATGCCTAGGTGGCTCAGTTGGTTGAGCCTTGGACTTTTGATTTCAGCTCAGGTCAAGATCTCACCATCAAATATCATGAGATGGAGCCCTGCCTTGGCATCTGGCTGAGCATGGAGACTGCTTGAGTTTCTCTCTCTTTGCCCCCCCTCTCTCTGCCCCTCCCATGTGCAATATCTCTACCAAAAAAAAAAAAAAAAAAAGAATAAGAAAAAGAGTGAAGCTCCAGAGATTTATTTAGAGCCTCTGCAGATTGGAAAAGGCTTGCTCTTGCAGGAAGGGGATGGGGATGGATAATTGCCTGACTGCTGTAGGCTGGTGGATAGGGGGTGGGGGAAGGAACTTTGCAAAGACTTTCAAACCACTTACCTGTCACTTTCCTACTCTCAGGCCCATTTTCTGTGGGATCAAAATGTATTCAAGTTTTGATCCTTTGTGAGATCCAATTGTTAAGTTTTCAGGAATTCTGCACATTCAGTGCTAAATGAACAATTATTACTATTATTACTATTAAATAGTAATTATTACTATTATTGTTAAATATATTATATTAAAAATAGAAATATGTATATTCAAAATGTTGCAAACTCATCACTTCTTAATTATCTTACTACTATTATTTATATCTATGTATCTGTTGGTAGAGGATAATATATAATAGTGAGTTACTTCACATCTCTTCCCAAATTCACAGTGACATCTCATCAATAGCTCGAAATTGGCCATGGTAGGAGCATTTATAACATGGAAATTGGCAAATGGTACAAATCAAGGTTTAATGTATTGTTTTGTCAATTGTGTAGACTTAACAATGTGATGGAGAAAATTTTAATAATGCAGATTAAGCTTAAAATGTTGGTGTCTCTATAGCATTATATTGTCAAAAAAATTGAGGAAACATTCTTCTGGCTATTCTAACAAAGAAGTTGATCAAATCATACTGAAATGGTTAAGTTTCAACGTATGTATTCACTGATTAACTTTCTTCTTATTCATGTAAACATAAATGTCTACCTCATTCATGTTGAAAACAGGTCAATGCATCATCTGCACCATAGATTTGCTATAAATATTATATTTTGCAAAAATCAACAAAAATGTTCTGTAAAAATAAAATTTCTAAGTGGATTTTATAAAAATGGCATTATATATTTTATTATTTATTAGTTATTACTAATCATTATATATTATTTGTAAACTATACAGATAAAGAGACCTAAGCATACATACACATGCATTGTTCAATGTTTAACAGAAACATAGGCACTTACACTGACACTTTCTCCCTCTGTCAGTATGTTATAATATCTATAAACTCCATGTCCAAAAATGTTTTTATCTCTCTACTCTGCTTTCCTTTCTTATCTATTCTCTTTGTTATGGTGGGTGTGGTGTCACTGTTGGGATATTATGTCTTTAATCTTTTTTAAGTTTATTTATTTATTTTTGAGACAGAGACAGAGAGAGAACCAGCAGAGGAGGGGCAGAGAGAGAGGGACAGGGGATCTGAAGTGGGCTTTGTGCTCACAGCAGAGAACCCTACATGGGGCTCAAACTCACGAACCATGAGATCATGACTTGAGCCAAAGTCGGACGCTTAACCGACAAGCCACCCAGTCACCCCTCTCATGTCTTTAATTTTAATGGAGTTTTGTTAGAGAGGACAAAAATAAAAATGTACACAGCTATATTTAACTAAGAATACTGTAACCAATTTAGTATAGCTCATTCTTTCATTTATTCAGTTACTTGACAGATATTTATTGAGTATCCAAAGTAAATTTATAAAACACAGAATCTGCCCTCAAGAAATCCAAAAGAGAGAAAGGATGGAGGTATGTAAATTGCCATAATGAAAAGTAAAAAGTGATACATGCCATAAGACATACAGATACTGTGTCATGAGAAACTCAGAGAAGGTGATTATTAACAGCTGGAAGATCATTAAACATCTCATTAAGGATGATATGATGTAAGATCTGAATTTGAAAAGATGGGTAGGAATTTGGATATCGAGAGACAAGGCCCACAGGCAGAAGGCATTATTGCTTGAAGGAGGCTGAATAAAGGCATGGAAATATGCAAGGTTATCTAGTGAATTAAATTTTGAGTAGTTTAATTTCCTTCATGAATGTGCCTAGAGGAGAGCTATTAATAAACTGGTTTTTGCTCTTTCTCTTCTTTAATGATTCACAAATGCCATTCTTGAAGTCTTCACTACTCTAAATAAAAGCTAAGGCCTAAGTTTCATTATTCTGAGTCTAACAACTAAATAAATATTCTATAAAATAATTAACCAGAAAAGTAAATGTAACTTTAAACGTAGCAAAGACAATTATAATTCACGGTCCAAAGCCTCTTATTACATGAGTTTGGCAGAAAAACTGTTAAAATTTGAATCAACAATCACAGTAGAACCTTTTAAGAAATGTCTATATACATCTATCTATCTATCTATCTATCTATCTATCTATTTGAATTCTGAACTTTAATAACATACCAAGATTTTCTGTCAGAGCTGTAGAGATGTAAACAATGACTATGAACGTATACCAATTGTTTGTTACAGATACTGGTCATGTTTCACTGATATCGAATAGATCTGCACAGGGCCTCCCTGTGACAGTGTTCTCTCCAAAGCTGCCAGAGGACGAACCCCCCCCCCCCCCCCCGCCAGGTGAGAACACCATAAAGCAAAACTCTCCAATGCTCTATTAACTAATATTATGGAGATATGATTCAAGACTGACTAAATGATCCCAAATATTGTTTATAATGACTGTTTATGAAGCCTACACCATTACTATATTTTAAGAGCATCCATTTTTTCCCTTTTATTTGAAGGTTTAGGTTGAAAATTTAAAAATAATTTCAGATAGAATCATACATTATTTTTTTAATGTTTATTTATTTATTTTGAGAGAGAGAGAGAGAGAGAGAAAGAGAGAGAGCCCGAGCAGGAGAGGAGCAGAGAGACACAGAACAGACAGACTGACAGATAGAGATTTTCAAGCAGGCTCCAACCTGTCAGCGCAGAGCCTGATGTGGGGCTCAAACTCACAAACTGTGAGATCGTGACCTGAACCGAAATCAAGAGTGGGACACTTAACCAACTGAGCCACTCATGTGCCCCAATCACACATTACTTTTAAACAAAAATAGTTAGGGAAATTAATTTTTAAAATATGCATAAGATAAAACCACAGATAATAAGAAAGTGGTTACAATGAATGGCTTAGACAAGTTACTGCAAATGTCACCAGAAAACTGTACTAGGTCTAAACAGTTATTTGATTCCATATTTACTTTTTAAAAGCAATGTATTCCCATGTGTATTTTCCATATCTTATTAAAAACACATGGTCATAATCTGTTCTCATTGAATTAACTGATGTTCCACAAAACCAGCTTAAAGTAACATTAAATATGCCATAATAGAAGAAAGTCCACCATGCCAAGAAGTTTTAAGGATGATTAAAAACTGTATTTGAAAAGTACCAATCATGCAAAGAAAAGTGAATATATCAAAGTGATATTTGGAAATGGTGAAACATCTGTACTCTTGGTATTATTTAACTATTTATATCTTCCATTAACATATTTTGCCACTGTAGAAAAATCCAAAGATCAATAATAGTTTCAAATATTAATAGCTTTCTCCTCTTTTCACTTATTCCATGTCTGAATTTTTATGTAAATTAAAAGTTTAAACAATTTGTTGGTGAATGGCAATAGGCTAGTGTACCCTAAAACCTCAAAGAAGCCCTCAGTCAATGTGTGATGGGGGCAAAGCACTCCCAGACATTTCCAAGATCTAGGAAGAACATGCCACCAAAAATTTAAAAGAATTAATTAATCTAAAACAAATCCTTATCTTACCCAAGGTAAAACCTGCTATGTAATAGTGTCTGGCAAATATTTAATAATAATATTTAAAAATAATAATTTCTATTATTCCAGAACAGAATTACATTGGGTCAAGAAAATATCAATTTGTCACAAGATATTTTAATGACTTGGAAGATTAAATGTATTTCATTTCTGTAACATTCAGTTCTGTAGCCATAGGGGCTCCATCCCACACCACTGGGGTCACGACCTAAGCCAAAATTGAGAGTCAGACACTCAACCCAACTGAGCCACCCAGGTGACCCAAAGCTGTTTTTAAATGTATTTCCCCAAAGGGAGGTTATTATATCCTGAAAAAAACATATGGTCATTTCATTGGTAAATTTTTTTGGGGGGATGGATGGAGCATACTCAAGGAAATTAATTTATGAGTCTCTCATATTTCAATTGTTCCAGGTACCACAATGATTCTATAATATTCTAAATTATTTTCCCTATTCAGGCAGGAAAATAATATTCCATTCAAATATAATGCTTTAGAAAATCACAAAAAATACAAAATTAATATATATTTTAACTAAATTTAATACAGGATAAAAATACAAAATAGAGTATAATATATCTTCGATTGTTGCAATTTAATTGTCTATTAAATGGAATGATATAAACCTTTTATCTGTATGTAATGTACACACACACCATTAAGTCATTATGAAGTTTCTATAAATACTAAAAAATCACAAGTAAGCATATCAATATATGAAAAGAAGACTAACTTATGGGTAATTCATTTTGTATCTTACTAAATAGGGACTTGTATTTTATTGTTCAGATCTTATCATATCATTGGGCATCATATGGATAATCTAAATGTCTATTGAAGACTTGGGGTATTTGTTAATACAGCTTAATTCATTAACAACAAATCTGATACTACTAGCTGAGTTATATTAGATGCTTAATATAGCCCAGGGACTACATGAAAACTTGAACCCATACAACTATGGGGTGTGTATTATTAATATTCAAATTTTACAGACCAAGAAATGGAGCCCGAGATGCCAACTAAGCTACCCAAGATCACACAGAAAGCAGTCTAGTAAGAATTTGAATTAAGTCTATAATAGTCTACAGTTTGAGCTCCTATTTTCTATGGTGTATCCTTCACGGTTCAGAGGAAGAGCCAGCCATCAAGACAAAAACTTTACAAAGAATTTTCTGGTATTTTAACTGTAAATTAAGTAAACTACCCAAAGCAAGTATCCAAGGCAAGTCTAATGCTCATTGAGTGAGTCACCCTTTAGAAAACAACAGATGGAATTCTAATGTATATAACACAATTGTTATGTTTAATATTTCATTGTTTACATTTGAAATTGCGCAATGAACAAGCAAATTGTACTATATTCTGTATTGTGTTCTTATTCTATTGTCCTGATAACAAATATTTCTTGACTTTACTGAAATCAAAACAATATAGGGTGTCTTTTATTTAGTGTAAGATAAGTAGTCCTTCACCACTGTTTTTCAAAGAGATAAACATGGTAAGTTATGCAGTTAGGAAAAATCAGTGTTTTTAAATTCATTTACTCATTCATTCTTAAAATATTTGTTGCATTCAGTTATGGGCCAAGTACTGTACAAGGCAGGAAAAAGAAAATTTAAATAAAATGGAGTCCCTGCCCACGAAATCCTCTTAAAATGATAAATGAAGAGGCACCTGAGTGGCTCAGTCAGTTAAGCATCTGACTCTTGATTTTAGCTCTGGTCATGACCTCATGGTTTGTGTGTTCAAGCCCCGCATTGTGGTATGCACTGAGAGTGCAGAGCCTGCTTGGGATTCTCTCTCTTTCTCTCTCTCTCTCTGTCCCTCCCCTGCTCACGCATGCACACTCTCTCTCAAAATAAATAAACATAAAAAGAAGAAAATAATGGAACAATGAAATGAATGCTCTAGTAAAAGGTGAAAGATTTATACGATCTGTAGAGAAACTAGAGTATTAAATGCTCTAATAAAAGTATAAAAATTCTGTGGCAACACAGAGAAGAATATAACTAACTGCATCTAGGGTAATTGAATGAAATTGTTTAGAAACACATTATCTATTCCCCAAATAGTTACCAGTTTCCAAGGAACAAAATTTAGAATCCTTAAACAAAGTTTGAGTATCCTTAAAATTGAGAAGAGATTTGAAAAACTCCTTAATAGATAATCTTTAATAGATTTACAATAAAGTTCTTTATTTTAAAGTGATATTTGGTAATATATTTTTTCAGAGAACATTTTGGGGACACTGGTATGAGCTGGGTTACATGTGTAATCCTATGTCTTTCACTTAATTGGAAATGGGCTCACTGACCACATATATTGGACTAATCCATTTAGCAAAAATCCCAACTTCACACAATTTTCTTAATGGAGAGAGATGTTAGATGTTAATCTCCTGTTTTGTACCTAAAGAAAATATGATCACATATCACATAGAGATTTAATCTACTACTTTTGAGGCCAGAAGCCAACTGGCTAATGGATTGTTAGTCACTGGGATAATTTACTTTCTGTGGATCATTTCTATTTACCATCATTTAAACTTAGCTTCTTTACGATCATGTTAAAAATAGCATGTTAGAAAAAGAACTAAAGAAAAAAGGCACGGAAATTTAAAAATATGAGTTGTGACAAGTAGCACTATGACTGAAGAGAAAAAGGGATATAAATCTATGTAAATAATATTTTTTGATACTGTGAATAATGATTCAACTTCAAGGAAAAAGGGCCTACTAATAATAAAATTAAAAATAAAACACAGTGGGGCTCCTGGGTGGCTCAGTCAGTTAAGTGTCTGATTTTGGCTCAGGTCATGATCTCACGGTTTGTGAGTTCAAGCCCCGTGTCGAGCTCTGCGCTGACAGCTCAGAGCCTGGAGCCTGCTTTGGATTCTGTATCTCCCTTTCTCTCTGCTCCTCCCCAACTTACGCTCTCTCTCTCTCTCCTTCAAAAATAAATAAAAACATTAAAAATTTTTTTAAAAATAAAATAATACTCAATAGTGTTTAAGTTTTTTTTTTTTTTTTTCCCTAAGTTTACTGGAAGCCTTACAACACAACAATAGGAAGAGCTTGTATTAAAGAACAATTTAAGTGTGGCACTTAATTTGTCACTCTGGAGACTTAGTGTATTCCAATCTGGAAAAGTTTCTGTTTTATAAAAGCATCTGTTTCCTAACTGAGAAACTACTTTCAAGCTTGTTTTATAGTCTAAATATTTTATATATTCTGTTGTTTACCATAGCGGCATCAAAGTTGAATGTATCAAAAATAAAAAAACAAGGGGCGCCTGGGTGGCTCAGTCGGTTGGGCGGCCGACTTCGGCTCAGGTCATGATCAAGCGGTCCGTGGGTTCGAGCCCCGCGTCGGGCTCTGTGCTGACAGTTCAGAGCCTGGAGCCTGTTTCAGATTCTGTGTCTCCCTCTCTCTGACCCTCCCCTGTTCTTGCTCTGTCTCTCTCTGTCTCAAAGATAAATAAACGTTAAAAAAATTTTAAAAAAATAAAAAACAAAAACAAATATACAAAGAAACTACTAACACAGCATACAGTTAACCGCTCGGGCATGGGCTTATGCTTAAGGATGAGGGGCAATCATTAGAAAGCTACACCCTAATGGCTACACTTGACACTGAGGAGTGCTGCAGGTGCTCAGACACAATTGGAAATATATTGTCTATTGTCCATTATCGTAGTTGGGAAAGAACTGTATGTTCCTGTACATGTGTATGTGTGTGTGTGTGTCCAGAGGGTTTCTAGTCTATGACCATTTACCCCAGGAAAATCAGAGTTAGGGAGTGGTAACTTATTTCATTCTAGCACAAACATTTGTGCTCTTTGTAGAATGCTTTTACATGTATACTAAAGCATGCTATACATAACATTAAGTCTGTTCTTTAAAAGAAGAAAGGCATGAGACATTAAAGGCAGTTTTTGTTAATCAAGGCAGTTATTTATAATTACTTAAACAAAGCTGGTTCCCCAATGTAGATGGTTTCTTCAGCAATACAAAACTATCCTTTTTGTTACATTTAATGTTCCTCTTTTTGAATTCTAGGTTATCTGATATTAATATGTCCATCTTGCATTTTGTGTTTGTGCTTGCCTGTTTTTTTTTTTTTTTTTTTTTTTGAGAGAGAAAGTACATGTGAATGGAAGCAGAGAGGAGGGGCAGAGGGGGACAGAGAGAGAGAGAGAGAGAGAGAGAGAGAGAGAGAGAGAATCTTGAGCAGGCTCCAAACCCAGAGTGGCACCCAACACAGGGCTTGATCCCTGGAACCGTGAGATCATGATCTGAGCCAAAGTCAAGAAAGAGTTGGATGCTCAACAGACTCAGCAACCCAGGTGTCCCTATATCAGCATTCTAATTTAACACATGCTTGTCATTTTATGTGTCTTGTAAATAGCATACAGTTGTAAGATGTTTGTAAACCTTTGTAAAATGCATACAGCTATAAGATGTAAAACTTTGACTTTTAATAGAAAAGTATAATGTATAACCAGATATATTTATTCAACTTACCTTGTTTTCTGGTTTTGTTATTTATTTTTTCCCTTCATGTTTCCTAATAATATCCATGTAATTGGCATATGGCATAGATTAAATAAGCTGATATTTACAATTCCTGGCACACAGGGTTCACTGAATAAATGATAATTTGTTTGCCTTTTCTCACCTTCCCCACCTATTCTATGCTTTGGTCTCTGATAACCTTGGAAGGTATCAATGATGCTATAAATTCTATTATAAGTAACTTACACTATAAAATGATATATTTGCTTTGAGTTGAGGGCAAATGATCAATATAGAAAAACTAAGACTAGATACAACTTCTATTGTTTATGTGTTCAATTAATTCCTTTTCTACCAAAATAATTACTCCAAATATGTCTTTTAAGCTTTTTTTTTTTTTTTAACATTTATTTATTGTTGAGAGACAGAAAGCGACAGAGTATGAGCAAGGGAGGGGCAGAGAGAGAGGGAGACACAGAATCTGAAGCAGGCTCCAGGCTCTGAGCTGTCAGCACAGAGCCCGACGTGGGGCTCAACCTAAGGAACCGTGAGATCATGACCTGAGCCCAAGTCGGACGCTTAACCGACTGAGCCACCCAGGCGCCCCTCCAACATATGTCTTAATATGCAGCTACTTTTGTCTTTTTCCCTGATTTTTTCCTTACTAAATTTCATTGATTTACTACGTAAAACTTTTACAACATGCAGAATGTCTCTTACTTTGGACCTCGTATTTCAGTGTTATGTTGTCATTTGTCTTGAGGCAAATATAGATAATGTGTGAGTCAGCAACCAATTTCTCCTTAATCAGGCACAAGACTGTTGAAGTGCATAGTTCAGGTGCAATACGAACAGTGGGATAAAGATGCCAGGCCAAAAAGTTAAATACATGTTTTGCACTGGATTTATCTTTGTATCGGAGATGTTGCAATGGTATGCTCACCACCCAGTAGCATTGATCTCCGGGTGAATGCTTATGAGTTTATGATTCACTCAGAGGTGAGGTAATCCTTCCTCAAAATCATTTAGCAGTTTTGCACATCTATTAAATTATTTTATTACCATCTTAAAGTGGGTTCAATTTATTACTTTTTGGATATTTCATCTTTCATGATGCTCAAAGCTGCTAACTAAACTGGTTCTTCAAAAAAATGTAGGGGTGCCTGGGTGGCTCTGTCAGGTAAGCATCCAACCTGATCACAGCTCAGGTCTTCATCTCAGGGTCATGAGTTCAAGTCCCATGTTGGGCATAATACCTTTTATTTTTTTAAAAGTTTTTATTTATGTTTTATAGAGAGACAGACAGAGAGACAGAATGTGAGCTGGGATCAGAAAGAGAGGGAGACACAGAATCTGAAGCAGACCCCAGGCTCTGAGCTGTCAGCACAGTGCCCAACATAGGGCTTGAACCCATGAACCATGAGATCATGACCTGAGCAAAAGTGGGATGCTTAACTGACTGAGCCACCCAGGTGTTTCTCTACTTAAAACAAAATGCATAACATTGTGAGTGGTTATGATTTGCCCAGATTTCCTCTAATTCTCACTATGACTTATTCAGACAATGCTTGTCCCACTGCTGTTTGGCAGGTATAACTGGGATATTCTTTGTAATAGGAAATTTCCAGATGTATCGTCAGAGCTGAGCTATTCTTTTAAACCAGTGTACATCACCCCTGTACCCTAATGTCCTTTCTATTTGTGCAGAGTTATTTAGATCTATCCAATGGTCAAGAAAGGGGCAGGGTTTGTTTTAAAATTCTCTGAAGAAAATACATAAGAAAATAAGACTGTTTTCATAATTAATATTTTGATATTTACCTGAGAGCCCCTAGAGGACACACCTACGGGAGGGTGTGCCTTGAGGCCTGTAATGGCATCTTTGATACTCCCATGAAATAGCATAAAAAGAGTTTGAACATGGCTTTCTCAATGATAATGCACGATTTCCCTCTCTTCAGCTATTCTCTGTTCTGTAATCAGACGCTAGATATAACTGAAAATCCCATGGGTGGAGGGGTCAGAATTACAATGCTCCAGAAACCTTTGATCCCTCAGCAAACCAGATTAGCAATCTGTACCATTCTAATGACCATATAAGTATTCATATTCTATAGGGGAACAATTTTACTAACTCATAATGTATTAAACAGACAAGTGAAGCTAAAATTTCATATTGTTTTTACATTTAAAAAGACATGATACATCACATGAAAAAGCTATATGAAGAGCTTACCTAAAACTTGAACAAATATATCACATGCCAATAATATTGTTTTAAATTAGAGATTACACACAATGTTATCACTTTATGCCTCTTGAAGATACCAAAATCACTACCAACGATTATTTCTTTCCATGTCTTCAGCTATGTAAACTGACATAAATCCCACAAGAACACTATATGTAACTACCTCATAAATTTTTCCCGAAGCTCTTATGATTCTTGCTAGGTCTGGAAATATTTTTCCCTCATTAAGAAGAGCTATCACTTTTTGAGCACTTATCGTGTGCAACAAGGCATGGTCAGGCATTTTAGGAAAAAGGTGTCCAACTCTCCAAGAATTCTGCAAGGGACCATTTTTGGTGCCATTCATTAGATTAATAAAACTGAGATTCGGAGGTGTTAAATGACTTAACGTTTCCACAGCCAATAAATGATAGAATCGGGATCCCAATCGAGGCCTGTCAAATTCCAAGTCTGGACATTTATCCCCTCAGGGAAAGAACTTTCACCCAAAGCTTCTCTTAAATGTAACTCCCTCAAGGATTTACTCTAGGTCAGAATGACAGTTTAAAAGGTTAATGGATGTGTGTTCTGTTACTCATTCAACAACATTGTTAATACTTAATGTGTTGGTCTCTTTTTTAGGCTCAGCACATACAAAAGAGAATCGGACCTGGTACCTTGCCTCTCAGAACTCTAAGCCAGTTGCTGTGGGAACACAGAGAATGTAACAAAGCTGGTCTTGGGAAGAAGGGAAACTTCACAGAGGAGCTGATATCTCAAGTGGGTCTTATAGAATGAAGTAAGATATTGGTGAGTGCTATTGGCTTACAGGATTAATGTGTAATACTAGGAAATAACACATTCTTATTTTTTCAGGGACATTCTAGAGCCCCTTAAGTCAAAATAATGACCCAACAAGTTAAAAGGTCATATTTTTCAGAAATGCATTTTTATGGAGAAGCATATTTCAGTGTTTCTCTAGCTATACTGCTGCCACTTTGCCCACAAGTAAAAATAGCCTTGAATATTTTTTATGGGTAGTATGAAAACTACATCTAACCACACTTGTTGATAAAATACAACCAAACACAAAATATGCTTTTAAAAGCTCAAATGTTAATGTAAGTTTGTTTCCCAAAAAAGCACTAAAGGAAAATTGTTATGCAGAAAATAAATGTTATTTTGTTTAAAGTAATTCTCTCACTTCCATAAAGAATAAGGCAATATACTTTTAGTTCCAAATCGAGAACATTTTGGTGGAAAAAATCACCTAAGAACATAGGCTGATGAGGTAGCTACCATTTGATGATTTTTTTTTTGTTGTTTAATTTTCCCATCTTTGTTGCCCATGCTTGAAAAGATGTGAGAAATAATATCCTATCTCCATGTATGCCCCCAGCAGTAAAGTGTTACCCTTCCAATTCTTCCTAAGTTTTAATTACGAGAGTAATTATCTTGACATAATGTACAAAATATTGTGATATTTCATTTTCAATTATTCAGTTCTATTGGCAGACTAGGGCGCACATTACAGATGTGCATACATCCATGTTTGCTAACAATGCACTGTCAAACATAACATTTTTTTATTATTTTTTAATGTTTTATTTATTTTTGAGACAGAGAGAGACAGAGCACGAGGTGGGGAGGGGCAGAGACAGAGCAAGACATGGAATCTGAAGCAGGCTCCAGGCCGTGAGCTGTCAGCACAGAGCGCGACGCGGGGCTCGAACTTACGAACCATGAAATCATGACCTGAGCCAAAGGCCGGGACGCTCAACTGACTGGGCCACCCAGGCACCCCAAACATAACTAAAATTTTAAATTATAGTTAACAACAATAGGGTAGCTAATTTCCCTTAAGTACTTCTGCTAGGATTCTTACTCATTAGAATTGGAGCTAATCTGAATTTCAACACTTACATATGTTTTAAGTGTTGAAGTTTTGGGGCACCTGGGTGGCTCAGTCAGTTAGGCATCCAATTTCAGCTCTGGTCATGAGCTCGTGGTTAGTGGATTTGAGCCCTGCATCAGTCTCTGTGCTGACAGCTCAGAGCCTGGAGCTTGCTTCAGATTCTTTGTCTCCTTCTCTGTCTGTGCCCCTCTCCTGCTCATGCTCTTGCTCTCTCTCTCTCTCTCTCAAATATAAATAAAAGTTAAAAAAATAAATTACATACAGTGTTAGAGTTTTATTCTTTATCATAGCAAAGAGTTAATCTATAGGTCACTGTTTTTAAAATTACAACACCTTGTTTCTTTAAAGGTAAACTGTATTGGATACAGCCTTTGATTCGGTGTTGAAAAACAAAAGAACCATTAATACAGATTTATTTTATGTTTCCATGTATATTTAATGTAACATTTTAATCCATCCCCTTGGTATAAAAGTCTTAGTAAAAAATAAGATACCAAAAGAAAAGGATCCAGTTATAAACATGTACTCGTATATGAAAAGGCTGGTTATTTTTTATTTTGTATTATGCTTATGTAGGTGTATAAATTAGATATGAAAGTACAGTTTAGTCTATGTTTTATTTGAAAATCCCTATAACTTTTCAAAGCACAGACTAAACCAAGAACCATTGCTGACAGCCAACTTTGACCCTGTCCTTGTGATCTTCTTGGCAACATAATTTGCACCCTGTAGAAATGAAGATGACTTTTTCCTATGACAAGACTGTGTTCGACACTGGTTAATTAGCACGCAGATGGCAGGGAGGCTGCCCATTTTACCCCCTACTATACAAACCGCACATTTATATGCAGCACATATTGCAAAGTGGAATATGTGCACAAGTCGTATGGCAGTAATCAGGTCCTCACTTTTGAGAGTTAGAACAAAAAAGAAGGTAATGATTATGAACTTCAAAGTACAGTGCACTCAAATAATTGGACAAGCTTCATTGAGAAAAGATGAGGCACAATTTACTGTGCTGTTCTTATAATTTAATTCTTAATTCTTGAAAAAGCAAATGTACATTTGAAATTTATATACATACAAAGATACTCATAAATTGATTGGCGATGTAAATAAACCACTGTTTAAAGGAATAGCAGAGAAATACCATGTATACTTGTTTTAGGATTGCATTTTGAGGGTTTTACTTGAATATAAATATCTGATGATAATGACCTCATGGCACTTCAAACAAGGAGGCTTCATTGTGAAGTACTTAGACTGAAAAGAAACAGAGCCAGAATCCCTTGCCTACAGCTGTACACTTCCTTTTCCTTACTCCCTCCCAGATGCATAGGATTTCCCCTCAAACTGAATGGCTATGGAAAAGTTTAAATATTTATACTCTTATAGCAAAATTCCTATAAAAAAAAAAAAGGCTGCAGCTACAGTTTGATAAGCATTCTCCTGAGGTATAGGTTGCCTTAGGCAAATGAAAGTAAATAAAGAGGTAGTGAGCTTTCATTGACAAATTATTTATACCTCAATTTTATTTATCCTCTGGATACAATTAATCAAAACTTGATAGAGCTTATGTAAAACAGGAAAGATTCAAACCTTGGTTATTTGTGAACAGGGTCTCTTATTTACTGGCTCGTTTTTTACCTAACTTTTCTTATATCTTCTACCCTCACTTAAATTCTTAAAATCACTTAAAAGAAAATTTTGGGATGCCAAACAACAATATTGATATAAGATTTGAATTAAGAATATTTATTTCAGGACTCTAGTTCTCCTTGAAGACATATTTATTTTGGCTGAATCACCACTAGAATTATGAAATATATTTTGGTACACAAGGTTAAGAGAATGTTTCAGCAAATAAATCTACAAGAGTTCCTATTTCTTGATTCTATTCAAAGTGTCAACCTAATATTTAGATCATTTACTTTCTCAGTACTGCATTCAAAATGATAGACTCAGACAACCCCACCCATAATATAAAATTTTACAAAATGTTATCTTTAAACAATTAAGTGAAATTATTTATATAGAAATGCATATTAATATTTTTGTCCTTATATTTACTTTTTGCTCCAACAATACCAGATCTTTCTGTAGGTTTTCAAAGACAGCCTCTGGGACTAACTATATCTTCATGCTTCCCTGGCAATGACACTTTTCACTTTGAAGATGTCAAACAAGGAAAGGAAGCATCACATAATTTAGGAGTGAGAATGAATGCGAGCCCTGAGCACTGGTCATCCTTGAAGCAGAAAACTTAATGTGCATTCCAGACAAGAAATCTACTGCAGAGGGCAAGGACATGGGACCACAGCCAGATCTTATATTCACCTTTCATGATTCTTTAAAAGATCACACCATATCAATTTATTTGGGAGGAAACTTATTATTAACGGAATGGGCTTTTCCTTTTGTTGTTGTTGTTCACAGTAATTATATAGCTTTTTTTTTTTTTAATTTTTTGGAGAGGTGCTGTCACTGCTACTATTTGTGGACTGTCATCCAACTAAAATTTTAGGAGGAGGCTTTGAAAAGTAAATCTAAAAGTAGAATATTGATGAAATAAATTGTGGAACTCCCTACTTTATTATTATAAAGGAATATTGCTTAGAATACATTTGTAAGTAAAAAGCAGATGCTAAAGTAATATAAGGTGGAGGATGTGGACTTCCACTTTGGATACAGAAAACTACAAAACTGTTCCCTCCCACCCAATGAAAATAGGCCAGATATTCTTCAAAATGGTAACCTGATTCCTGAATCTATCAGAAAGCTGTAAACATATTGAGACCAAAAAACCTGAATACCAAAGAAGGACAAGCCCCTCCAGGGAGATATAGGGCTCACAAACTGTCTTGCTTGTCAAAGATCACGCAAGGAAGAGGCTTGAGCCCCCATAAAAGTGAGACCCAAAAGAATGAGCTAAAAATTTAACACAGCTCAAGAAGTTTAGCCTAGGGTATCCATTTGGAATAGCTGGAGATCACAGACACAAAGAGAGTTCAAACTCATTTGCATGCTCTCTACAGTAGTGTTCCGCCTGTGCTAAGTGGGAAAACTGGGGGCAAGACAGGAGCCTGAGGAGGGACACCCTAGGTGGATCAGGCAGTCTGGAGGAGATCAGCAGCTGTGGGTTACACAACATACCTTGCACTCCTCTGGACTCTTCTGTGCAAAGCAAAAAGCCTTAGGACATAGGGGAGAGGCAGCAAAGACGCTTAACTATGGCTGGGGAAAGGGTAGAAAAAACAAAACAAAACAAAACAAAACCCACTAGTCTTAGAGAAAGGAGAGGAAACTGGGATCTAAGATCCTATACTCATTCAAAGCTTAGATCCCCTATCATGCAGGACAGAACAGAAACTCTCATTCCAGATCAAAGCCAACAACAGATACAAGACAGAGTCTGGGTATACAGTAGTATCTCTATCCAGATTTTTGCTTTCCAGTCTTTTTTTTTTCTTTTTCAGTTTCCCATGGTCACCACTGTACAGAAGCAAATGATTTCCTTCTCATATGTCATCTCACATCATCACAAGAAGAAGGTGAGTACAGTACAATAAAATATTTTAAAAGAGAAACCATATTCACATAACTTTTATAACAGTATATTGTTGTATTTGGTCTATTTTATTATTAGTTATTGTTGTCAACTTGTTACTGTGCCTAATCTACCAACTTTACCATATGTATGTATGATGAATTAGAAAAAAAAAACATATTATAGGGTTTGGTCCTATCGATGGTTTCAGGCATCTCATGGGGGTTTTGGAAAGCCTTCTTTGTGGATAAGTGGAGACTAATGTATAAACATACAAGTTGAAAACTGTTTCAAGATTAACGTTTGACAGAACATGGTAGTTGAAGGCTCAGGCTCAGGGCTATAACCTAATCTGTTTAAATGAGGACTGTATCATTTGCCATGAGTTATACTGGCAATTTTTCAAATCTCTTTGTGCATTAGTTTCTACATCTATAGAACAGGGAATACAATAGTACCCTTCTCATTTATAGAGTTGTTATGATGAATAAATACCGGGCATGCCACCTGGAAAGCGTTCAATGTATGTTAATCATTGCTGTTGTTATTTATGGCTAACATTTTGCTAACATATAGGATGATCACGCATTGTATTTCAGGTTACACTTATTTGAATAAGATAACTATTATTTGTCCAATATAACCTTTTGATTGTCTTAAGTAATCATTGACAAATGAGAATGAGCTAATATTTCAAAAATATGAATATAATAAGGTGGCAATCTCAAACCAAGAAATGAAGTTTAATTATCAGTTTATTAAAAAGCAACAACTTGTCTTAAATCCATAATTATTCTTAGTGACAGATGTGTATATATCTTCAATAAAGAATGGAGAAAATAGGGTTAATCTTGATATTTCTTAAACAAACTTGAAAGTAGCACATTATGATAAAGAAAAAGGAGTAGGTCCTAGAGGCAGCATTTCGAACAGAACCAGAAATGAGGCTGAGAGTGAAGGGAAAGGGAGATGAAAGTGCACACACACACAAATGGCAGTTTCAGGTTATTTAACAAAGGGGCAAATTAACTTACACAACTCAATAGCTCATAGACCCATCACAGCTCTTTGAAGTCATGCAAAAATTAACTCTCCATTGAGATACTGTTATCAAAAGGAAAAAAGAAAAAACCAAAAAGACTTTCCTGGACCCAAGTCTTGCCCTATCAATGACATCACTATCTTTAAGAAAAAAAGAAATCACTCAACAAATTTTGGAATCAGTTTAGTCACATGCAAATGAGAAGTCTTCAGGAATCCTTTCAAGAATATACACTTGCATGTGGAATTCTTAAATGCTGAGTAAGTAAGTGTTCACATGAACATTTGCTGTGTCTTTTAAGCAAGATATTGAATAGGAGCAGAAGCAAAACTGAATTTCTTTCTCATTGTAAAGAGATTCACACTTGAACCCACTTCACTGAGTTATCTGGTTAAAAAATAATAATAATGCAAGTTATTACATTTAAACCTGACAAAGTACTTTTCAGAATGGATGCATTCTATGGAAATTGATCTAGTTTTAATGAGATCTCACAGAATTGGACACAATTAAAATGGAACTGTTTTGCTCTATGGTCTTTATGGAACAGGGGCCATTATTTGAAGAGGTTGATTTACCTTAAAAAGTGTTCTTCAAAAATGTTCTTAAAGATAAAAAGGCTATTCAAGGGAATATAATGAGTATAGCAAATATTATTATTGATAATTATAATTTTATAAATATTTAACATTATATGAGAATAGGGCATGAGTAATAAAAATGTATTACCTCTTTTTATACCAGCTAAGTTCTAAATGAAAAGTTCAAATGTAAGACAAATAACACAAAACTTTCACATCTAATTTCCACAATCATGTACACATAGAGTACTTTTATATATATTTTCTATATTTTACAGACATCTTAAAGTATACATGTGCAAAATTATATCCAAGAATTCATGCTTTTCATTCTCTAGTGCACCCTATTCCAGTAAATGGCATGAGAGCTTACCAAAAATTTGAAAGTAATTCTTAACTCCTCTCTGTCCCTTCCATTACATGTGGTAAATGGAACCCCTCTTAGTTATATCTTGTAAATTGATCTAGTAATAGTGCATTCAGGGAAAAGAAGTCATAAGATAACGTGGTATGCTATGGAAATCTCAATCAATACTTACGCCACTTTTTACCTACATCATAGAGAACATAAAATGAAATATACATAAATATTGATTAACCCAAAAGAAGGCAGTAAGGGAGCAATAGAAATAAAAAAAAGGATGTATGAAAATCAAATAGTAACACGTTAGATTTAAATTTAACCATATTAACTAAATGTAGATATAGCAACACTCTAATTAAAGGCAAAAATTTCCAGATTAGATTAGAAAAATAAAACGGTATGCCATTAACAAGAAATGGCCATTAAATATAAAGAAACAAATATGTGAAAAGAAAAAAAATAAAGATGTAGCATATAAATAGTAAGCATTAAAAAATGGTATCACTACATTAATACTTAATCAAAAGATATTATCGGAGAACATGGAATGATGGGAAAAGTGGCAATTATTCAAGAAGACAGAACAAATTTAAATGTATATACAACTAATAACAGTGCTTCAAAATGTATTAAGCAAAAAACAGATAGAACTAATATAATTATAGTTGCAAACATTAAAAATCCTCTCTCAGCTACTGATAAAACACATAGACAAAAATCAGCAAGGATATATAACATATGAACAATATTGATTATTGTAACCTAATTTTTATTAAACACTACATGCAGTAACAGCAGGATACACATTCTTTTCAAATATACAGAAAACGTTCACCAAAACAGACCATATGTCTGGCTATAAAATAACTCACAACAAATTTCAGAAGTATGCTAACATGCAGAATGTTGTTTGATCAAAATAGAATTTAATTAGGACTTGCTATAAAACCATCATATAATCTGTAAATAGCATACTGTTATATAATCCATCAATTGAGAAAGTAATCATAATATAAAATTATGGAATTATAATAAAAATACAAAATATCAATAATTGTAGGATGCTGTGAAAATAGAGTTTAGAGAAGTGTATAGCTTTCAATGCCGACAGTAGAAAATGGGGAAAAACTTAAAAGCAGTGACCTAACCAGAAAAGAAAAGTAGCTCAAAGTAATCTGACAAAAATAAGTCATTGAGAGCAGAGATAAATGAAGTAGAAAACAAACAAAAAGCAGAGAAAATTAGCACAATAAATGCTCCTTTGTGAAAATATCAATAAATTTATAAATCTCTACCAAGACTAAGAAAAGAATGAAAACGAAAGTTACCAATATCAGAAGAAAGGAAGGAGTACAAATTCAGATCTTATAGATGTCAAAAGATAACAAGAGAATATTATGAACAACTTTAGGCCAATAAATATGAAAAATTATGTAGGAGAAAAACACAAATTACCAAAACTTGAAAGGAATAGAAAACTTCAATAGCTCTATTTATTATTTACTTATTACTTAAAAGTAATTTGATTACTTATTAAATTATTAAAAAATTAATCTGTAATAAATAACCTTTACCAAAAGAAAATTCGAGGTGCAGAAATTTTTTTCTCTGGAGAATTCTATAGGAATGTTTAAGAAAAAGCAATATCATTCACATGTGAACTCTTTAAGAAAAGATGAGGGGACATACAGCTTGACCCTGACACCATAATCTAGTAACGTTTTGCAAGAAAAAAAATACAGATCATCCCTCATGAACATAGACGCAAATATCTGTAACAGAATCCTGTTAATTTGAATCTAGCAATATTAAAAAATGATAATATATCCTGCTCAAGTGTGGTTTATCGGATGAATGCAAAGTTGGCTTCAAAAAAAAGTGCAATTTAACAACACAGTAGAATGATAGAAAAATAATATAATCCTCCTGATTGATTCTGGAAAAGCATTTGACAAAATTAAAAGTATACGTAAAAAAATATCAGCAAACTAGGTATGAATAGATGTGAAGTTCCTCAATTTTATAAAAGCCATTTGAAAAACCAAAGGCTAGTTTCATATTTAATGGTGAAAATGCTGAATGAATTCCTGGCATCAATACAAGGATTATATTCTCACAATGTCTATTCAGTATTATACTAGAGGTCCCACCCAGAGGAATAAGGCAAGGGGGAAAAACAAATATTGGAAAGGAAAACACAAAACTCTATTCCCTGATGACATAACCATTTCTGTAAAGGACCCTAAGTACTAAAACGATAACAACCAGTATTAATAAGTAAGTTTATACGATTGTAGAACACAAAGTTAATATGAAAAACAACTGCCTTTCTGTAAAATAGAAACAAATTTTTTAAATTAATTATAATAACACCAAAAAATTACTTATGATAAATATAACAAAAAACATGTGAACTTAGAAAACTACAAAACATTGCAGATAGAAATCTTAAAAAGGTCTAATAAATGAAGATTCACACCATGTTTATGGACTGAAAGACTATATTCTATGCAGTTCCAATTGAATCCTCACAAGCTTTTTTGTAAATCAACAAGCTAATTTTTAAATATTATAATCCAAAGGACTCTAAAGAGGCAAAATAATATTGAAAAAGATAATAACACTTATCCTTCCTGACTTTATGACTGACTGTAACACTAATGTACAGTATCAGCACAACAATAAATATAAGATCAATGTGGAAGAATAAACAAACCAGCTAAAAACCTACACACATGCAACCAACTGATTTTCAATAAAAATCTCAGAATAACTCATTGCAGGGTAATATAAGAAGAGCTTCAATCCCTAATCGAAAATATTCCATACATGAAATATATCATAAAGAAAAAAAAAAGAATGTTTGAGTTCCTGAGATAGGCAAAGATTTTTAAAAATGGCACCAAAAGGAAGAAAGGAAGAAAATGATAAATAAAATGAAGAAGAAAAGGAAGAAAATGATAAATTGGACTAGGTGAAACCATCTAGGTGAAAAATAAAGACATAAAAGGAAGAAAATGATAAATTGGACTAGGTGAAACCATCTAGGTGAAAAATAAAGACATAACATAATCATATGCACACAGACTGAAAGAAATTTAAAAACTTACTTTATATATTTGCCAGAATATCAAAAAGGTATAACATTACATATAGCTCCAAAGTTTGTGAATCAATTAATTTATACAACTGTAGTTATATAAAAATTAATTTAACTTTTCAAGTCTTTTACATTAACTTAGATACAAGTTTATTTTTGGAAATTTTTATACACATTTAAAAATGGACACAACTATAAGATCTGTGTGAGAAAATGTACACAATTTTGATGAAAGAAATCAAAGAAGAACTAAATGAATGGAGAAATAGTCCATGTTCATGGATAGGAAGACTCAAACTTATTATCAAGATGCCAGGTCTTCCCAGCTTGATCTACAGATTCAATATAATCTCAATCCTAATCAAAATCCAAAATCCCCATGAATTATTTTGTAGATATTGACAGCCTGATTCTAAAAGTTTTTGTTTTTGTTTTTGTTTTTGTTTTAAGTAAGACCTACACCCAATGTGAGGCTTGAGTTTACAACCCTGAGATTGGGCGTTGCATGCTCTACCAACTGAGTTGGCACCCCAACTCAGGGGTAGAATAGGCACCCCTATTCTAAAGTTTTTATAGTGTCTCAGTCCCTTTGTGCTGCTCTAACAAAATATCAACAATTGGGTGGGTTACAAACAATATAAATTTATTTCTCAAATTTCTGGAGAGTGGTAGTCCAAGATTGGGGTATGAAGCACAGTCAGGTGAAGGTTCTTTCCCAAGTTGCAGACCTCTTATAGTCTCATGTGGTAGAAGGGGAAAGAGAGATATGGAGAGCCTTTTCTATAAGGACACTAATCCCATTCATGGGGGCTCCACCTTTAGGACTTACTCACCTCTCAAAGGTCTCATCTCCTAATGACACTACCTTAGGGGTTAGGTTTCAACATATGGATGGAGGGGCAGAGACACAAATATTCAGATCATGGCATATAGAGGGGCAAAAGATACAGAATAACAAACATAATATTGAAGGAGAATGAAGTTTGAGGATTCACATATGCAACTTGAAAACTTACTATAAAGCAACAGAATGATGATGATAATAATAATAGTAGTAATAATCATACAACTTACTATAAAGCTATAGTAACACTGGTATTGGTGAGAGAATAGACAAATAGATCATTGGAACAGAATAGTAGGCCCAAAAATATACCCACATAAATACAGTCAACTAATCTTTTGACAAAAGAGCAAAGATAATACAATAGAAAAAAAAAGTAGTCTTTACAAAAAATTGTGCTGGAACTAGACACATAAGAAAAAAAAAAAGGAATTTTAGACAGAAAGATGACCCCCTTCACAAAAATTAACTCAAAATGGGTCACAGACTTAAATGTAAATGCAAAACTACAAAACTCCTAAAATGTAACATAAAAAAAATCTAGATGACTTTGGCTATGGCAATTCTTTTTAAAAAAAATTAATGTATTTTTTTTTTTGAGAGAGAGAGCAGGGGATGAGCGGAGAGAGAGAGGGGATAGAGGATCTGAAGTGGGCTCTGTACTGACAGCAGAGAGCCCAACACATGGCTTAAATTCACTCACCATGAGTTCATGACCTGACCCAAAGTCAGAGGCTTAACCTGAGTCACCCAGGCACCCCGCAATGCTTTTTAGATACAACACCAAAGGCATGATGAATTTAAGAAAAATTCATAACATTAAAATCTTCTGTTCTGTGAAAAGACAATGCCAAGAGAATGAAAAGACAAACCACAGGCTGGGGGGGGAAATATTTGCAAAGGACACACCTGACAAAGTATTGTTATCTAAAATATTAAAAAATAATAAAATTCTTAACAGTAAGAGAACAAACAATCCAACTAAAAATGTGTCAAAGATCTTAATAGATAACTCACCAAAGAAGATATACAGATGGCAAATAAGCATATGGAAAAGATATTCCACATCATATGTCATCACATGTCATTAGAATGGCCAAAATCCAGAACACTGACAACACCAAATGCTGACAAGGAACAGGAGCTCTCCCATTCATTGCTAGTGGGAATGCACAATGGTACAGTCACTTTATAAGACAGTTTAGCAGGTTATTATAAAATTAAATATACTTTTATATCATGTAATCCAGCAATTGAACCCCTTGGTACTTACCAAAAAGTGTTGAAAACTTATTTCCATACTAAAAGCTGCACATGGTGTTTAGAGCAGTGTTATTTATAATTGCTAAAACTTGGAAGCAACCTAGATTCCCTTCAGTAGGTGAATGGATAAACTGATAGACTGAGACAGTTGAATGTCATTCAGCACTGAAAAGAAAGAAGGTATCAAGCCATAAAAAGACAGGGAAGAAATGTAATTGGATGTTACTAAGTGAAAAAAGCCAATCTCAAACATGCACTCAAAAGGTACAAGATTCCAAAAGTCTGGTAGGATTCCAACTCTATGACGTCCTGGAGAAGGCAAAACTACAGAGACAATAAAAAACCCAATGGTTGCTAAGGTGTGGGGGCAGGGCGGGATTAATAGGTGGAACACAAAGGATTTTTAGGGCAGTGTAATTATTCTATATTATACTATATTGGTGGATAAATGTTAGTATACATTTGTCCCAACTCAGAGAATGTCCAACACCACAAGTGAATCCTAATGTAAACTATGGACTTTGGTCGATGATGATGTGTCAGTATTGGTTCATCAACTGTAATAAGCACACCACAGTGGGACGGGATGTTGATAGTGGGGAGAGAGGATGTACAGGATCTCTCTCTCCTCTCTGTTCAAGTTTGCTGTGAATCTAAAACTGTTCTAAAAAAAGATGTTAAAAGAAAGAATTTTAAAAAATTACCATGAAACTAACAAACAGTGGGGTGGAGTTGGCAGGGTAGGAGGCGTCAGAAAGGAACTCTAGTAATGTTTTAATCTTACATGTAATTTTTCTTGTCTGACGCCCTGTCATCTGAGAAGACGAATATTTTCTAGTTGCATTTTACACTGAATCACTTACCACTGTATATGCTTATTAACAATCTGGGTATATGTGTATTAACAATTTGCAGCTCCAAAATACATTGCCATACTAAAGATATTTAATGCAAGAGGATATTCAAAACGTCAATTATAGAGCCACTATAAAAAGAACTTATTCTTCCAATAAATGTGTTCAAAAAACAACCTGCCAGACTAGTTACTATTTGATAAAACATTCCAGTATGTTCAAAACAGTTACATGATGTAAAGTTTCCACAGACAAATAAGAAAATCAGTCTATCATTCAAATGGTTTGTCAATATGATGCCAATCATCTGCATACACTACTGAATGGTTCGCTTTCATCTGAATGGTTAAAATTCTCTCACGTAATTACTAACATGTGTGTGTGTTTTATAATTTACATAGTGCTTTACATACCTCATCTCATTTGAGCATCAGGATAACCCTCCAATATCTAGTAATTAAGCCTAGTTCCTAAGTGATGGAACTAAAGCTTAGAACAAATAGGTGGGCCTGCGAATTTCACATTACATTATGAATTGGGGATGGTCTCCTTAAAGAAAAAGCTCCCGGAAGAACAGCCCGCAGTAGATCTACCAGCCAAAGTCTCAATTGTTTACTATCTCGCCCAGTGACGCAGTTCTATGTGTCCATGTGTATGTGCAGGGAATTTTAAACAAGGAGATAATAGATAATGCATTTCCCATAATTACCATTATTAGGAAACTGGCCCTCCAATCCTCACTGTTTTCAGTAAAAGAAATTATCTCCAAAAGATAATATAGACATCAAAATACCAAGCATTCATAATGTGAAGGCTCATTGCGTTCCTGACATTCTGTTTTACTATGTCTGAGTTGGGAGAACAATGATAAAAAGCTTTCCTCTTTCCCTGTGCAACATTCAAAAGGGCAGTAATTACCACAAAAAAGGAAAGACATGTTTTTTTCTGGCATTTCGCCATTATTAATTTGTCCCAGGGCAGTTGTGTATCAAGTGTTTTGCATTCATTTTAAACATGGACAACCATATTTACAGAATTAGTGATTGTGTTTGCAATAGTAACAGGCAAAAAGAATCTTGGATACAATATGGAGTTCCATTTCTATAGGTTTCCACTTATTTAAGCCATGAAAGGATACAACTGGTTCAGAGCACAAATCCTTCAAAAATTTCTATTTAAAAAAATTTAAAAATTCCTATTTTGACACCAAAAATCATGTTATATACAATAGTGAGTTTATGCTTTGTTATCTGGTTGGTTTCTTATAACATGAAATGTTGTTTTCTCCTTCATGTGAGCACTTTAACAGAGACACACACACAAAATTCCTGAGTGCATGCTTTCAGTTGACAGCAAAAATGATGATGTGACAGCCACATAAATCAGCGATATATTGGAAATTTGATACTTAGTTAAAAGGATTCACCTAATTATTATTAATCTTTCAGGAACAATGCTTTTTAACATTTGTCCAGAGTTCTTTGTAAGTAGCTCTTTCCCTTAATCAAGCTGTTATAGGAGGATCAGGACAAAGCTTAAGAGATTTTTCTATAACTGTTAAATATTTAATTATATTGAGCATGGCATTTAAGTATGGATTTTGAAGACTCTGAGAGAGCCATTACAAGACTGGAAACACAGCTATAAATTCTATCAAAACTATTGACCAATAGGCTTACCAGTGAATCATAGGCTTACAGTATTCTCTGGGTGAATAGTTTCCAGAAAAAGGATAAACTTAAGTACCCCAAATGCACAAAAATTTCTATTTAGGAAATGGTTTGCTACAAATACTAATATAGAAGACACTATATCAAATAAACAAAAACATCATCACTGTGATGTGATGTGGTGTTTTGTTTTGTTTTGTTTTATCTGTTAATTTGGCCAGGCTACAGTCCCCAGTTACTCAATCAAATAGTAATTTAGGTGTTACCAGGGAGGTATTATGTAGATGTGATTAAAGTCCATAATCAGTTGACTGTTGTGTAGGGGGATTATTTTAGATAATCTGAGGGCAACTGATTCAATCAATTGAAGGGCAGAGCTGAGGCTTCCCTGAGAAAAGATGTTACCCTGTAGATGAAGATTCAGCCAGAGAGTTGTAGTCTGCCCTTCCTGACAACATGCCTACAGATTTCACCCTTGCCCAACAAGCCCCCACAACCAAGTGAACCAAATCTCTTCGTATGTTTCTCCTACTGGTTTTACTTGTATGATTAAATCTTGATACAAGGTTATAGGACTAAATTCAGGCAAGTTATAGAACCAGTGAGTTTTGATGTTATTATTAGCTCTCAGTTCTGGACTTATGAGGCATTTTTATTTTCTGGAATAGTTATATATTATTTGTATGCTATTTGGAATAAGGTAGAAGAATAAGGTTATTGGATTTATGGTGAGGAAATGGAGAAAGATCTATTGGTTCCATGACACAGGAAAAAAGTAAGCATATGTAATTTCATTTTGACCATGTTTCAGATCAAATTGTATTATTGTTATTGAGCAACAACTTGGTTAAGGAAAGGAAGTAACTAAAACAATCCAGGAAACAGGGATATGTGGCTATTCCTTCACAGAGAAAGAATTAAAAATGACTTCGTGAAAATTCTTGGAGGAAGAAGAGCAAAAGAACGTTTGGGGCAGAGGAAAACTGAACTTGATAAGGAAGTTTTGTGAAACAAGAGATTTCACATGCATGCACTATGAATAGCAAAATAAGGTTAAAAATGATGAAAGGCAAGTGTCAAGATGGTTGATAGAGAAACAGAAATTGAACGAATCTGCTTTGGTATGCAGAAATATGCTTTATGGAAAGTGGTCATCAGACTTTAGAGGGGAAGGGAGTTGAAAATGCAGCTTCCTGTGCTCTCCCATCAGAGATTCTGATTCAGTGTGCCTGGAGCAGGGCCCAGAAATCTTCAGTTCTTAAGCAAACGCAATCGATGATTCTCGTACAAGTGGTGCAGTGATGGTACCTAAAAGATTCACATTTTCATAGTCTCTGCTTCTTTTTTTCTAAGATACAAGGAAAAGCCTACAGATTTCACTTAATTTTTGACACTTTTTTTCACACAAGTATTTTTACCCATGATCATTATTTTCACATTTCTTCACTGACCTGGAAACATTCTGTGTGGTCTCATCATAAACTATTCTGTCTGCCCATTTAGACGAGGGTTTTTGCAACAATCGAAAAAGCTGCAGAAAGAAGCCAACACTTAACGATGTGACATAATAGTTTTACCTATCCATAAATTGAATACAGCACAGGATTTGAGGATCCAGAATTTAAAAAAATACATTTTCAGGGGTGCCTAGGTGCTCAGTTGGTTAAGCATCTGACTTCAGCTCAGGTCATGATCTCATTGTTCCTGGGTTTGAGCCCTGTATCGGGCTCTCTGCTGACAGCTCAGCGCACGGTGCCTGCTTTATTTTCTGTGTCTCCCTCTCTCTATCTTCCCCTCCCCTGGTTGTGTTCTCACTTTCTCTCTCTCTCTCTTTCTCCCTGTCTCTCTCTCTCTCTCTCTCTCTCAAAAATACATTTTTTTTAAAAAAGTACATTTTCAGATTATGTTGATTTTACTGAATCATCTCCACATTATTAGTGGTGTAAAATTAAATATAATATCAAGACTGGATATTAGGTTACTGAGCTTATCAGTAGCATTAGGTAAAGTACAGTTACATTAAGAAGGAGCTAAAAGTACGATAACTAACTTTAATTTAAATAAAACTTTTACAAAAAGGACTCTACTAAACAAAAATCCAAAACAAAGTAAAAGGAAATAATTCTTTAGGCTTTTCCAGGCATCTACATTCTAATAAAGCTACATGGAAATGTATAGACTAGCCCACACACAACTCTGACAAAGCGTTAGGTCATCAATGCATCTACAGAGTGCATCTTTTTTTTTTTTTTATTTAAAAAATGGCTTTTTATTTTTTTTAATTTTTTTTTCAATATATGAAATTTATTGTCAGATTGGTTTCCATACAACACCCAGTGCTCATCCCAAAAGGTGCCCTCCTCAATACCCATCACCCACCCTCCCCTCCCTCCCACCCCCCATCAACCCTCAGTTTGTTCTCAGTTTTTAACAGTTTCTTATGCTTTGGCTCTCTCCCACTCTAACCTCTTTTTTTTTTTTTTTTCTTCCCCTCCCCCATGGGTTTCTGTTAAGTTTCTCAGGACAGAGTGCATCTTAATAACAAAGCAGTCTTTAAAAACTTTATCTGGTAATTTACTTTTCCTGTCAGCCAAAATGCTTTAAAAATATTATCCTGAAAGGACTTTAAAAAATCAAACTCAATAACATTTAACAGAACAGTTCAGAAATGCAGAGCCGCTGAGTTGGTGGCTCTCACGCTTACATTTTTCATATAGTTTCCAGAGTTCAATATTTCTTATTGCAAAGTCCTCTTCCACCTTTACCTACCTAATAAAAAATACATAGATTCTCCACAGGAGGTATATTTAAAACAAAAATTTAATGTTTATTTCTGAGACAGAGAGAGACAGAGCATGAATAGGGAAGGGGCAGAGAGAGAGGGAGACACAGAATCTGAAGCAGGCTCCAAGCTCCAAGCTGTCAGCACAGAGCCTGACACGGGGCTCAAACCCACAAACTGTGAGATCATGACCTCAGCCAAAGTCTGTCGCTCAACCGACTGAGCCACCCAGGCACCCCTAGGAGGCATATTAATTTAGCCATAAATAGATATTTTTTAGCATAGTGAATTCAATGAATAAATATCACAGGGTAGTAAACACATACATTTATATCTGATACATTTCCTTAAGATAGACAGATGTATCCTTTCAAATGCTTAATTTGATTGACAAGGACTGTCGTAAATCTTAATAATTTTATCATATTTGTCTTCAGGTCTGTATATACATAACAATAGACATACAAGGTACATATATGAAAATATCACTTTCGTCTTTAGCTCCTCCCCATATGTCAAATGTCTGGTCCCTTTTACACTGCCTCACTATTCCCTCACCCTCCACCACGATCTCTCCTAATACATCCTCACATTCATTATGGAAGCATACAATACTGATGTTTTTCCTGAGCTCCTACTGTACCTATTTCAGACAACAAGCAAATGCTTTAAATAATAGTATCATTATAAGTTTTCTTTTTTGGTCTTTCAATAGAAAATTATAATCCAAGGAGCAATGTCTGCTGTTTGTATTTTTATATATCTTCTCTAAGTTATTTGACATTACTATATAATGCCTAAAAACTATCATATAAGGGACTCAAAAAAACTTAATTCCAAACAAGAGGAGCCTCAGTAAACAAACAGCTGGACAACGTTGGACTATCATTAAGAGCTTCCATACATTATACATAAGTAACAGGTATACTTATACACACAAAATGTTTATTTATTTATGTATTTAATTTTTTATTACATTTATTTTTGAGAGGCAGAGAGAGAGAGAAAGAGAGAGAGAGAGAGAGCATGAGTGGGAGAGGGGCAGAAACAGAGAGGGAGACACAGAATCTGAAGCAGGTTCCAGGCTCTGAGCTGTCATCCCAGAGCCTGACATGGGGCTCAAACCCACGAACCATGAGATCATGACCTGAACCAAAGTCGGACACGCAACCAACTGAGCCCCCCAAGCGCCCCAGAAAATGTTTATTTTTTGGAATTTATAAAGGGAAGACAGCTACTTTCATGACTTTTCTCAAATAACTTCCTAAGCAAGTATGTTCATTGTAATAACCACATAGATTACACTTTTCAGATTTGTTATAGCAGCAATTAGTGCAGAAAAAATAAAAGGTACTAGATACAGTCTTTTATTGTTCATTATATAAAGTGCATTTTTCTTTGAGCATAAAGGATATTCTTTGTATCAGCATTTATTTTTACGGTTCAATGAGGGATGTTTTTTCTGTTAAGATCCCTAGGGCTTTGTAGCTGACACACATTACTTCCATGACTTCTACAATTTGAAGAATTCCCCAAAGAACTATGGCTCATCATTTTATACTGCATAATGTATAAATTGAAAGTGTTTTGTTTTAGATACAGTACTAATGAAATGAATAATTTACTTGCATAAAACTACTATAGGATAATGATATATCTGAGAGGTCCATATTGTGAAAAAGTTCCATTCAAGTTGAACTTATTAAATAAAGCTGCATTTTGCTGTGAATTTCATTTCTGAAGTCAGAGGGCCCTAGAACAGCTGAAACATAGATATATTTTATATTTAAATGGTTATATTGTAAGCCACTGAACACAAACATAGAGCAAATGATGTATTTCAAGATAGGGGAATTAGTATGTCATAAATTTTAATATGAAGAAAAGGCTTTCATTTGTTCCTCCAACCAATGATAAGAATAGACGTACATTGTGTAATAGTTAATTCAATTTCCTACTAATTCCCTTGTCCCCAGTCTACTGCTTCATCCATTAACATCTATGATTAACAGTTGAAGAAATATAAGATAATTATGTAAGTCTGTATTTAACAAGGATTTAAGTTTATCCAATCCTTTTAATTTTAGGACTAAACAAAGATGCTTTGTTTGAGCTTAGATTTTTTTCACCCAAAATTAAAAAGACATCTCCTTAGGTTCAACTGTTAAAATGCAGACCTGTATGAGCTGTTTCTTCCCTCAGAATGAAGTCAATCATTTATGAAAGTGGGTGATTATGATAAATCATTAGCATAATCTTATTATTTCCCTCAACACTAGGAGGGTAACCACAGAGTATGGACAGTAAAGGACACAGAATTCTCCACCAAGATACCAGTAGTGAAAGATCAAGGGACCAAGAGAGTCTTCAGCTGGTGGTGAGAACAAAGTAAAATGGCTTATCATGAGGCCCAAGATGACATAAAACAAAATGTTACTGGAAGGAGTTTGAGAGACTAAAACATAGGAAGGTCCTAAAAATCATGAATTTATTAAAGAGATTTGTAAGCACAGGCAGAAAATAAAACGTAGAAAAATGGTTACTAAAAGGGTAGGTAGGGCACCTTTGAGACCCTTAAGGTCCCAAGACTGAAGAAACATGTATTTGTTGAAGGACTAATAGTAAAGATGAGGGGGTGACCATGGAAGCTGAAGAGAAGCAAACATTTTGGGGTCAGGATGCTTGGGCATATCCTGAAGTAGCAGTTAAGTTTTATAAGTTAGATTTCTTTTTACATTTATAATAAAATAGTGTCTTCTTTGCAAACTTTGAACATTACAAGATAAGAGACAATGACTCTTCATCATTCTGTGAGCATCTGGCCATTTCTTACTGTCTGATGAGTTCTTCTTTTCTTGTTTTGATGATCCGACAGGATATGCATTAGGGCAAAGTACAAATAAAGTCGTTATCAATCTGTATGTGTGGTGGCAGATGTCTGTATCCTCACTATTTCTGCAGTTTTAAATGGCAATCAAACATGCATTTTTTAAAAAACATTTTCCGATCTGAAGGTGACAGTGTAAAATTTCAATCTTGAAAAAGTGACAGGGTTTTCTAATGAGATACACGCATCTGCAAATGAAATAAATCTACCACATTCGGGCCTTTTATAGTTTTGTGGAAACAGTTGTAGGACATGAAATTTCCAAAATGAAACCCAGCATCTCAGTTAATTAGGAAGGATATAAAATGAACTCTTGAAAACCAACAAAAGATGCTACATCAATAATTTACAGTTTTGAAGGAAAAAGAAGCAGTGTTTAAGAAAAGAAATGTTAGGGGAAAATGCTAATAAACATTAACATGAAAATTAATGAGTATCCATAAATTGCTAAATATAAATTTATATTGAGAAAATAATGTGATTATTTTATAGAACATAATAATTATTCTGCCATGCAAGAACTATATATTCCAGGATAAAATTTTCAATTGTAGTTAAAATCCTCAATACAGAGATTGTACTCTAATAATTTACTCTTATACTCATCACATTTCTAAAGCTTGTTAACATCCATTATATCAGCTGTTGCTATGCTTTTATTAGTAATAATGGAAGTATAAAATAAAACATAATATAAGCACAAAGTTTGTGGTAAATATAAAAAAATATTTATATTTGTGGGCATGTATTTAAACAAGATTGTGGGGTGTGATCATTATGTTACTCCTAAATCCACACTTTTCTTATGATTGCGAGTTCTGCTATTTCTTCCTTCTTATTGTATAACTATTCAGCCTCTTTTATCCAAACAAGGCCCATACCTCTCATTACTTAAATCTAATGTGAAAAGCTTCCCAGGAGATTTCTACCTTGACATTTCCCATAGGGGAGAACATCATGACTCTCAATCTACATTTTCCCAAGGAGATAAAGAGCATCAATAAGTGAACTGGTACAAAAATAAAATGATAACGATTAATTCCTCATCTTGCAAAAATATACTTCAAATATTTAATATTGTGATTCCAGTAATGTCTAGACATCCTAGTTGTAATAAATAACATGAAATCTACTAATAAGTATATTTTGTAAACACTAAGATAATACAGCATATTCACAAACTTCTCAAACTGAATATTTTCCTATACGTATTTTCCAGAGCTACATTTCCCCAAAAAACTTTTGCAATGCTTAGTGCCTGGCAGAAGACGCCCACTATAAATGTTTGTTAAATAAAACATAACAACCATCTGCCATTTGAATTATTTTTTCAAGCAGGCCTATTTGTTTCATATCCAAATATTAATATATGGATTTAGACAATCTTATAGACAGCAAAGTGAGGGGTTATTGGCTACTTCTCAAGCAAAACCACCTGGACCTGAAATTCCCCCAACACATAATATACATAAATCTGATTTTGTAACATTCACTTGGATAGTTACAGTAAAAAATATATATATATCAATCCAATTCAGCAAATATTTATCAAAGACCTGCTGTATTTGAAATATTTTACTGGTAATTTCAAAGGATACACAGCTGAATAGGATGAAGTGCCTCTTTAGAGTACAGTATACTAACAATTATCTTGTTGGAATTCATAATTAAGTGGTGTTTTAAAAATATTTTAAATTATAAAGAAATTCATTATTATAAAGCTTAATTGAATATTTTTATCTTACTTAGATCAACCCATGTATAAATCAATCTGCCTACCCACTTGTCAATCTACCTACATATATCTAGTTATCTATGAAAGGAGGAAAAATCACCTGAAAAAAGTGTCAAGCAGGGGAATAAGAAATTTATTCAGAATTTGTGGTTCTAAGCATGGTGCAATATTTAAATCCTTTGCTCCTCTAAATCAAGTAGTGTGTCAAGCTCTCACAGAAAATAAAAGTTCAGTTACTGCCAAAATTAGACACAGTTAATTATTAAAAGTGACAACCAACATCTTCAAGTGCCATCCATTATTTAAGAAGGTTTCCAATTGAGGAGTACTTTGATTCTAATAGAAAACTTCTTTGATGTTTGCACATTGCTTCACAGGAAAACAAACCAATATAACAGTCACAGTAACAATTCCCTTCAGAAAGTAATACTGTGGATAAAAGAGCCAATATCCGGGGCCTTACCCATGGGTAATTGGGGAAATGGAGAAAATATGCCTAGAGTACCACAGTCTCCCTGCGGTCCCTCTGCTGTCTATCCATTGCCTTTCTACTTCCTTGTTCCCCTCCCTTTGCTCTCAACAGTATTCTTGCAACTTCTGTGGTTCTTGGTTTAAACTTTAATTACCACATTAATTAAAATTACACAGAGTTTTACATTGCTGTCAATTGTTTTTCCACGCCTTTATGTTATTTGATCCTACAATGTAAGTACTACCACATTTTTAAGTCATTAGCTAACTTAAAGCCACTGTATTTGAGACCACTTCTTTCTGATTCCAAATAGAATCAGAACTGCTTACATGTGGAATAGATGGATAAAGTGTTCACTTTTAAATGAGGCAGGCAAGGCTTCCATAGCCTGCATTAAGGAACTTTCACCCTTCTGATATATCCAGGTCTGTGATCCATTAGTCCTCACTAAAATATGCTTAGAAACAATCATAATTTTGTACAGAACTTATATGTGGCCTGACAGCTAAGTATCTTAATTCCTCATTTCAAATTAGAACTCCTGATCTAGGAATGTATTTATTTAGTTTTTATCTGCAAGTTAACATTATATGGTCTTTGCTAATTTTAATCAGGTTGTAATACCTATATGGTATATCAACTATGTTGGGTCAAAGACTAGTATCTGAAGCAAATGAAAGGATGGCACCATACCTTGTAGAGATTATTTAAAGGTCTTGGTATGTACCATATTTAAAAATCTAATTGTATTCATTAGTTCTAGTTAGAATTGTGTATCTTCTGTTTTGATCACATTGTGCTAAAAATATTTCTTATATTACCCTTCCAATCCAAACTGGCCAGTCATACAGAGGGCACAAAGTCTAGAGCCAGACTGACCACATATGAATAATGGCTCTTTAATGGATTAGTTCTGTGACCTTGAGGTAGTTACTCAAGAACATTGTGGCACAATTTCCCCATCCATAACATGGGACTACTGTACAATATCTATCTCATAAGAATAATGTGACAATGAAAAAGGTAATGTATGTAAAACACTTTAAACCATACCTGCTATGCAATATTCCCCAAATAAGCATTAGCTTTTATTATGTTTCCCACTTTTATAGGATAACTGTAATAATGTATAATATATTGGTGGTATATGTCATGAGTGATATATACTAATGTTATAGCTTTTGTTTTAATAAAAGGTTCTGAAAATCAGTATCTGAGCCATAAGAAGGATGTCAAAGGTAGTCATTTCCAGAATTCAGGCAGGATTATACCAGAAATGTCAGTCTTAAGGAAATCACGTTGAGTCAGGAATTGCCATTCTCTAAACTTAGAATTGTCCAGTTTATGCTCAACAGTTTCTGTCTTTCCCTTATAACGAGATGTTTAGACTTCATATGTGAGTAAAAAAACTGCATGGCTTCTATCTATGCTCCTTGAACAAATATATCTCCAAGGATCACTAAAATTGTTCATATAGATTTTTTAACACTACCATCAATTTATGAGTTATAATTGGTATAAAATTCTTCTGTATTGGATTTCAATAGTTTGCAAAATTTCTAAAAATATTTGAGATCAACGTAATATTACTCACTCTTTATTTTACCAAGATAGAATTTTTAAAGAAGGATATGAAGCCTGAAATAATAAAGGATAAGTAATTTTTATGCCACAGAGTTAAAAAACTATATGGAAAAGCATTAAAAAAACTACCAAGATATAAACCACAGTAGGAAACAGTTTTATAAGATATGAGATGGTCAAAGGATAATAGTCATAAGATAAAAACTTGCATGTTAATGAAAAAAGACAAAAACAAAAATGAATTACAGACAAACCTATAAATGAGAAATTAAAGAATACATACAAGAAACATATGAAAGGTATTCAATCTTACTAATTATCATGTCCCAACTAAATTATAATGCAGTATCATATCTCAGTGACACTGAAATATTATTTTGTTTTTAAATTATATGTTACACAACACCAGAAATCTTCATGTTTAGCCTTTCTATAAAGTTATTATTTATTTTTACTACATCCAGACCAAGGTAGTGGAGATGCTTCCGTTGACAGCACATTTAAAGGCATCACGTTCCCCCTCTCTCTCAGATAAGAAACAAGAAAAGTACACCTGTTTTACCACTGCTATTCAACATTGCACTGATGTTGTACCCAAAACAAAGAAGCAAGAAATAAAAGGTGTCCAAATTGGAAAGGAAGAAATAAAACAATCTCCTTTTTTTTTTTTTTTTTTTTTTAGACCTGACCCTAAATACAGTGAATCACAAAGAATCCATCCAAAAACACTAGGGGAGCAGTTGTTAAATAAGCCAGGAGCTGGCTGATCCTGAAACCCAGACTGTGAACTATGGAATTCCTGGTGAGAGAGGAGCATGAAGCAGTAGCCTTAGTAGTTAAAAGAAAGTTTAAAAAGCAGATTATGGTAACATAAATCCACTTGTGATTAGAGGGCAGGGGAAAGAAGGGATGATATAAACACACTGAGGAGAACATTTTATGTAGAGCAACAAGCTTATTCAGCACACTGGAAAATAATGTTGAAAACAAGAAAATCTGGGATGATAAACAAGTGAATTTGGATTTCATTCTGTAAACAGAAAGAGAAAGATTGGGGACATGGGAATACTTCTATTATTAACTTTTGTATTAAAGGTAATGATATATAAACAATACAACCATCTATGAAGTGAGTGGTCATTGAAATATACAAACTGATCAGATCCCAAATGTAAACAATTCTCATTATCCCTTTAGGTAGTAGCCTGCATTATGTGTAGCCCGGTCATATATTTTAAATGCTTCTTTTAACTTTAAATATGTTTGAGGAATTCAACTATTTAAGTTTATGCCAGATGAATTAAGCAAAACATTTTTTTAGAATATTACCTCAATTGTGTAATATTGCCTTTGACTATTATAATATTCCTTGCCTGAAGGATTATATTGTGATTTTTTTTTTTTTACAAATGGTAATGCCTCTATACAAATATGTGTCCATTATGCAGGAGTGTATATCTGTTACCCAGAGTGAAGGACAGGTTGATACAAGCATTTCACAGTTGTGTTTTAGATGAGAACCTAATAATAACCATCTCTGCATAGAGTTCAAAGTGCAAGGAAAGTTAGTTGTGTTAATACTACTGAGCACCCCCATTTTTCTAACCCAAATTAAAATGACAGTTGAAAAATTTTTCTATTTATTGCTTCAACCCAAAATGGCCTTATTTTACCAAGTCAGACAGAGATCCTCATAAAGTAAGAGAAGAATCATTATACTAATTGGATGCTTATTAAAATCCTCAGATTTAATTATAAATTCCACAGATGTATGGCTATGCATTTTTACTTAAGTGGTGACATGTAAGTGGTTAAAAAGGAGCCACAGGGATAATCTTCCACCGATGCTAGTAATCTCCAAAGGCCTTGTAGGAGAGACTAATTTGTCACCAAACTCATTTTTCCTTCCTCTCAGGCACATTTCTTCACTGTCCTTATTAGTAGGTATGGTCATGTGACTATATTCTGGCCAATCAAATGTGGGAAAAAGAGGTACTTACTTCTTGGCCTGGCCCTTAACTATCTCCTAATGCAGCCCTCCTATTGCTCTTTGCCTATTGCCTAGTTAAATGAACACAACTTACAGGTATTAGATAAGGATACTGTAGACAGGAAAAGTATGCTGGATCCTAGCGCAGCTCTGTAGAGCACAGTACAACACCTGCTCCAGTGTAAGAAATAAATATTTATTAAAGTCACTGAAATTATGGGGTTGGTTTTATAGTACTTAGCCTGTCCTGACCAACACAATCCTGCAAAGTACAAGGTGTATCTTTTTTTTTAATCACTGTTTTCCCTGAATCTAGATGTATACCCTGGATTTAAGGAAATTCTTGAAGTTTAGTTTAAAATTATGGCTAATCCTTTAATCTTAAATCCACTGTTAGTGTGAAGGTGGGATGGACAATTTCTAAGTTTCCTTCCAAAACCTTCTGTGACATTCTATGAGTTTAGAATTCTAATTACTATTATTATTATTATTTTTTGGTAGGAACTCTTCTATGGATGCTTTCTAAGCATATTTTATTTCTTTCTTCAGCATAGATGTCATCCTGCATGTATCAGATGTTTATTTAAATTCTATAAACACCCATGCTCAATTTCACAGTTTAATACAGAACAGATTGAACACTAGAATGTAAAAATGAGAAATAAATATTATAACATAATATCCCTTCTTGGGGCTCCTGGGTGGCTCAGTTGCTTAAGTGTCTGACTCTTGATTTTGGTTCAGGTCATGATCTCACAGGTTGTGCTGGCATCTTGGAGCCTGCTGGGATTCTCTCCCTCCTTCTCTCTCTCTGCCCCTCCCCCACTAGTATGCACACTTGTGTGGTCTCTCTCTCTCTCTCTCTCAAAATAAATAAAAACATAAACTTTAAAAAAATTAAGTGTTTCAAGAAAAACACATGATATCTCTTCCTGCTTAAAAGGTCCACATAAACAAAACCTCTATTACATAATAGAAATAAATATAAACAGAATCAAATCCTGCAGCATGGAAGTTTTATTCCCTTATTTTCAAAACAACAGCTATCAATTTAGAAACTTACAATCAATTATCAAGCTATCATGCTCAGCAGAATTTTAAAGAACTGAGAAATGAGAACCACACATCAGGTATGATGCTTATATTTCTTATTCCACTCTATTGCATTAACCCTTAAAAAATAGAAAAATAAAAATAATAATGATCATAAGAAAATATTCAAATTATTTCACTTTCTCCATACTTTGATAAAAGAAAATCATACTTGATATGGCTTTCATAAAATCAAAATTTACTTAATTTCAACTTCAAGTAGAATTTTAGGAAGAATTAGATTTGTAATAGTGTTATCCAGATACATCCTCTTTTTGCTCTTTTACAGATTTCTATTTCAAAATTCCCCAAAAAACATATGAATATTTTGCTAAGCACCAACTCATATTTTGTATCCATAACACTTTTTTTGTTGCTTCTGTAAGGCTCAATTTTTTTAAAGACATTTAATCTTCAGAGATGGAGTTTTTGAGATAGGAATAGTTTAGCTCACTTTATAACTGCAATGAGAATATTAGTAAAGTTACTAGAGAGGATTAGTAAAAGCAATTCCAGGAAACACTCAGTCATGTATATTAAACGTAATACATGCAGGGGCTCCTGGGTGGCTCAGTCAGCTGAGTGTTTGACTCTTGATTTGGGCTCAGGTCATGATCCTAGAATCCTAGTATCCAGACTCATGTCGGGTTCCATGCTGAGCATGAAGCCTATATGAGATTCTCTCTCTCTCTCTCTCTCTCTCTCTCTCTCTCTGCCCTCTCCCCTGCTCACACATTGTCTCTCTAAAATAAAAAAAAAATAAAATTAACATTAATATATATGTTATGTATGCTAATATATACACATTGTGTGCTAAATGTATGTTAAATTAATGTTAAGGATTTTAAAGTGAATGCCTAAAAAAGGTTCATGTAAAGGAATATTAAGACTCAACACAATCACTTGTAATTTACAGGCATACCTTGTTTTACTGCATTTCACATTACTATGTTTCACAGATAATGAATTTTTCATAAATTGAAGGTTTGTGGCAAACCTGTGTCAGCACCATTTTTTCCAATAGCATTTCCTCATTTTGTGTCTATCACATTTTGGTAATACTCACAATGTTTCAATTTTTTTCATTATTATTATATTTGTTAGGTGATATGTGATCTTTGATTCTCCCATTTAATTGTTTTGACGCATCATAAACCATTCCTGTATAAGACAACAAACTTCATGTATTTTGTGTTCTGAATACTCTACTTACCAGCTGTTCCATCTCTCCTCCTTAGTCCTCTCTCTTCCTTAAGACACAGCAATATTGAAATTAGGCCAATTAATAGTCGTTCAATGGCCTGTAAGTGTTCAAATGAAAGGAAGAGTTGCACAACTCTCACTTTAAATCAAAAGATAGAAATGATGAAGCTTAGTGAGAAAGGAACATCAAAAGTCAAGATAAGCCAAAAGCTAGTCCTATTGTGCCAAATAGGTAGCCAAGTTGTGAATGCCAAGGGAAAGTTCTGAGAAAATTAAAAGTGTATCCAGTGAATACATGAATGATAAGAAAGGAAAACAGCCTTATTGCTGATATGTACAAAGTTGTAATGGTCTACACAGAAGATCAAACAGCCACAACATTCCCATAAGCAAAGCCTAATCCAGAGCAAGGCCCCGTCTCCCTTGAATTCCATGAAGACTGACAGAGGTGAGGAAGCTGCAGAAGAACAGTCTGAAGCTAACAGAGGTTGGTTCACAAGGTTTAAGGAAAGACATCATCTCTATAACATAAAAGTGCAAGGTTAAGAGGCAAGTGCTGATGTAGAGCTGCAGCATGTTATCCAGAAGATCTAGCTAAGATAACGAACTAAGGTGACTATACTAAAATGGACATTTTCAAAGTAGACAAACAGCCTTGTATTGGGACAACATGCCATATAGAATTTTCTTATCTAGAAAGGAGAAATCTGGCTTTTAAGCCTCAAAAAAACAGGCTCACTCTCTTACTATTAGCTAATGCAGCTGGTGACTTTAAGTTCAAGCCAACAGTCATTCACCATTCTGAAAATCCTAGGGCACTTCAGAATTATGCTAAGTTCATTCTGCCTGTCCTCTATAACTGGAACACTAGATGACAGCACATCTGTTTACAACATGGTTTACTATTTGAAGCCCACCGTTGAGACCTAAGGCTCAGAAAAAAAAGATTCATTTCCAAAATATTGCTGTTGTTGACAATGTACCTGATAACCCAAGAGATCACACAATGAGATTCATGTTATTTTCATGCTTGCTAACACAACATCCATCTGTAGCCCATGGATCAAGGAATAATTATGATCTTCAAGTCTTACTGAGGAAATGTATTTAATAGAATATAGTGATGGATAGTGATTCCTCTGATGGATCTAGGCAAAGCAAGGTGAAAATCTTCTGGGCAAGATACGCCATGAAGATGTCATTAAGAACATTCATACTTCATAGAAGGGATTGAAATAGCATCATTTTTGAGAGAGAAAGGGGGTGTGTGTGTGTGTGTGTGTGTGTGCGTGCGAGTGCGCGTGCACACATGCATGCAAGCATGTGGGAGGGGCAGAGGGAAAGGAGTGACAGAATGTTAAGGAGGCTCCAAGCCTAGTGCAGAGCTGGACATGGGGGCTCAATCTCACAACCATGAGATCATGACCTGAGCCAAAATCAAGAGTCAAATGCTTAACCGACTGAGCCATCCAGACACTCCAAAATAGCATAATTAACAGGAGTTTGGAAGAAGTTGATTCCAACCATCAACTTGGAGGGTTTGACTTGGAAAAGGGATGATTCAGAGGGTTTCAACACTTCAGTAGAGAAAGTAACTGCACATGTGGTGGAAACAGCAAGAGATCTAGAATTAGAAGTGGAGACTGAAGATGTCACTGAATTGCTGCAAGCTCATGATAAAACTTGAGCAGATGAAGAATTGCTTCCTATGGATAAGCGAAGAAAGTGGTTTCTTGAGAGAATCTACTCCTGGTGAAGATGCTGTGAAGATTGTTAAAATGACAGCAAAAGATTTAGAATATTACATGGACTTAGTTGATAAAACAGTAGCCAGGTTTGAGACCACTTACTTCAATTGTGGTGGGAGTTCTAATGTGGTAAAATGGTATAGAGAAATCATTAGTGAAAAGGAAGGTCAATCAATGCAACAAATTCAATTGTTGTCCTGTTTTAAGAAATTGCCACAGACACTTTAACCTCAGCAACTGCTACCCTGATCAGTCAGCAGCCATCAACATCAAAGCAAGACCCTCTACCAACAAAAAGATTATGTTTCACTGAAAGCTCAGATGATGGAAATTTTTAGCAATGATGCGTTTTTTAGTTAAAGTATATACATTATTTGTTTTAGACATAATGTTATTGCACACTTAAGACTACAGTATAGTAAAAGCACAACCTTTAAGTGTACTGGGAAGCCAAAAATTCATTTGACTCATTTTATTGCAATATTCACTTCATTGCAATGGTCCTGAGCCAAACCCACAATATTCCAAGGTTTGTCTCTATGTGTAAAGGCTAGTCATGCTTAATGAAAGAGTAAATATAACAAACACAACAGAAATATAAAGTATTATGGGGAATACTATGAAAAATTATATGCCAACAAATTGGCAACAAAAACAGACACACTCCTAGAAGTATATAATCTTGTAAAACTTAATCAGAAAGAAATAGAAAATTCAAAAAGACTAGCAGAAAATTGAATCAGTAATCAAAAACTCCCAAACTCGTAGGTGAGTTCTACCAAACGTTCAAAGAAGAGTTAATACTTGTACTTCTCAAACTATTCAAAAAATAAGAGGAAGGAAAAAGGAAACTTCCAAATTCATTCTACAAGGTTTAGCATCATTACCTGTATACCAAAACCAGACCAAAACAAAAACAAAAACAAAAAAACTATACAAAAAAGAAGAAAAGAAAAAAAAGAAGAAGAAGAAGAAGAAGAAGAAGAAGAAGAAGAAGAAGAAGAAGAA